>NW_027328821.1:0-138123 GCF_048564905.1 Vicugna pacos | reverse complement strand
GGCCGACTGGTACCTGACACGGGGCCTGGCTAGTTTCCCTCCGCTGCCCTTCTCCCCTTTTAAACTTGCACTGTTCCCTCGGTAACGATCAAGCCCCCGGAACAGACTGCCCGTATCTTCTGTGTATCCCTGGATACATGCCTTACCCTTAGGAGGCCAGAAAAACAACTGCCTCCTCCCAAGTCACTAACAATGTTCTTAAGAGTCTGGGTATTTTTAACTCTATTTTTCAGGGAGACTATTCCAGAATTTTGCAAGCACCATTCTCCAGGTTGGCTCCCCTCCCAGTGCCCATCCCTTCTCACCTCAGATCCTCTGTCTGACTGCCTTCTGTTCATGGGAAAGCGAGTCCGGTAAGGTGGGGCTCCCTAGGCCTCCCTCCCTCCCTCACAGGTGATTGTGACTAACTTCTCCCCACTCCTCACTGCAACTCTAGCTTCTGAGGAGTCTACCCTCCCGTACCCTGCAGCCTCTGCACCTTCCCAAGACGCACACGTGGCCACGACCCTCCCTTCAGATTTCTTCCTGGCTGGCCCTGCCCAGCCCCTGGCCCCTTAAGGATAACTGGCATTGCTTTGAAAATGGCAAACGCCACTGACTGACACACCACAGCTGTATGGTCTGGGCTTTCCTCCAACCAAGACACAGCCCTGCCCCCCTCAGTCTCAGTCTGCAGCTCTCGAGATGATCTAATTCACATGCAAGGCTGTGAACACCAGCTAAGAATGACGACTCCCAACGTGTATCTCTAGTCCGGCTCCTTCACCTGAGCCCCAGGCTCATCGACCCGAGTGCCTCTTTGAAGTCCTAATTTGGATGACAAATGGCATCTTAAAAATGCCTCATGTCCACCATTTACTCTGGAATTCCATTCCTGTCAGGTATCTCCCAGACTCCCCATTTTAGTAACAGCCCCAGCACCCACCGAGGTGTCTGAGGTCACATTCAATTTCCACTGTTCCCTCCCCCAGGCCCTGCCCTGGAATCAGTCCTGTTATCTCCATCAATAAGCCCATCTCAAGTGTAGTTCTGTAGGGACCATGGCCGGAAACACACAAGCTCACAGCATGGTGCACTAACAGTCCTCCGTAGGGTGCTCCCTGGATGGGGAGGCATCTCCTGCCGCTGGTCACCTCAGAAGGCAGTGGATTCTCACACAGGAGGCCCAGGAGAAGGGACTCAAGGTTCTCCCATGGTCTGAGCTTTGAAGGGCCCGAGGTCTGGGGGAGCTCCTAATTAGCAGACACACTTGCCAATGAGCAGATGAGGATGGGGGAACCCACGCAAGGCTGTTATCACTTCAACTCATGGGCTCTCAGGAGCCATGGGAAAGGCCTGTGTCCAGTGTACAGCCCAGCCATCACAGATCCCAGCCTGCATTTGCCAACCCGGACAGCCTAGACTCCATCTACTTGCGACACTTACTTCTGTTCTGTTCCCCACCCAGAATGTGATGGACTCATTCAGATATTCTGGCCTGTCTCAAGCGAGACAAATTCAGTGAAAAATGAAGTGTCCACATTTGGACCAGAGCATGAAAGGAGAAACAAGGCCTCATGGTCAGCATGATGGTGGTGGCCAAACAATTCCACCAGGTGAGATGAACCAGGGTAGGGTTGAGAATCCAAGGTCCTGGGTTGGACAAATCATCTTCCTTCATTGTTGACTGGGGTGTTGGGGACTGACTACCACAAACTAACGACACGTTAGGGGGCCCACGTGGTGGGCGTCAGCTGCAACAGAAACGGATTCAGCTCTTTACTGCCAACATGGGTTAAAAGTAAAGGCCGAGGCAGGAAGGTCTGCACGGCTGCTGAGGCAAACCACAGACCCAGCTCTGAATGCCCACTGGCTGGAGCAGAGAGGAAGCTACGGCCCTTTTAGCAGTCCCTTTGCCCAACAGATCCAGGTAAGCCAGCTACTTAGGAGAAGGCCATGTTGTCCTGATACTCAGAAAAACCAGCCTCGTAAAGGGAAAAAATAGTGGCATGGATTTTAGACCCAATTCTGCCCATTTATGAAGGCAAAGTAAAGTAAATGGCACGGGGAAGTTGAATGCAAAAAAAAAAAAAATTAAAGAACCAAACGGTGACCTCTTCCTCCAACAGCGTCCCCTGCAGCTGTCACCTCCGTGGCGGCCACATCCTCACCAGTGACCGCCGGCCAGGAAGCGACGTCACGCACGTCACACAGCGACAGCCAGGAACCGCGTGCTGAGCACGTTTGTGTAAAAGCAGGAATCGAGCAAAATGCTGCAGAGTTTGACCTTACAAGTTTAAATACTCCATGAAAAGAATCCCTGAGCAGCCGACTAAATCAATTCACATCTTACTTCTTCAAAACAATGAAACAAATTTAATAAGGGCGCATTTGTCATCAAATAAAAGGAGGACCAAACATGTTCCTCAAAAGCAAGGATTTCAACAGGTATCAAACACCAGTGGGTGATGAGCTAACAAAGCAAATATTCCAAAAAATTAGAAAATAAAAAATGACTAAGATAATAGATGGATCAAAACAGCTGTTAAGTTGTTGCTTTTTAAAGCGATGGAGACTGTACGGAGGGCAATCTGGCTATTTCCAATGCAGGGTGTGCACAGCCCACATTTTCAGAAGCAACAACATGCTCACTGGGCAGTACAAGTGAAAAAGGAGTAAAGAAAAAGGAAAAGAGGAACAAGAGAAAATTAGAATCACACAAGAACAAAAATAATTTTGACTGCATGTACAAGAATTTATGTGAGTGTGTGAGGCCAGGGACGCGGGGATGGTGAGGCCCAACCTCACCTCCTGCTCAAGGGAAAGCAGGGGCCTGAGGGGAGCGGCGCTGCCGGGGGACCACAACGTGTTCAGCTCCCCTAACCAAAATTCGACCTACAAGCGACTAGGCAGCTTTTGAGCTACAAATTATTGTCGCATTTCAGTCTGAACCGTTTTACTCACTTCCACCAAGAGTAGTAGGAGAGAATGAGGCTCTGCTCCTGCACCAAAGCATTGTTTAAAAAATTAATGACTGTGGAATAGTAAAAGAAACAATGGAGTAAAAGTGACTGGAGGAGAATGTGCTTGACCCGAGCTCACTGGCCGCGTTATCTCAATGACGTTCAGATGCTGGCTGAGCCCTTATGGTACCAGAATAGACAGACCCACAAGGAGGCAGGTTTAATGCGCTGAACCACTGTGGGCTAAGTACACATCCGGCTACTCCGCCAAGTCCCAAGGGCAGACTTCAAAAGGCAAAAACAAGCTGGCATTCTCTGGTGGGTCTGCAGACTCAGAGACAAGCATTTGTTGAGCAAAAATGTCACCAGTGCCTCCTATGACAAAAGAAGTGGCACTGGCGTGGGGGCTGGGGCAGGGCTCCAGGCTTCCACTGCTCACTCACCAGTCTGTCCAGGGGGAGAAGGTGGTCCCTGCTTAGGTTTCGCTGATGCACCTACTTGACTAATGTCTGGGGCCTCAGCAGGAGTTGACAGATGAGGTGAACGGAGCGAGACTCTGTGTAGCACGGTGCTGGGAGCTATGCCCTCAGCAGTGCCCAGGCTCCTAAACATGCCAGCTCATCTCCAAGAAGCAGATGGGGAGTGCGGGCATGTAGATCACAGGGCCCTGTGAGGACAAGTACAGATCATGGCCACGACATGCCTCTCCTCTTCCTTAAGCCATAGAGGTATTTCTGGGGAGGAACAGAAAATTCATCCAGAGCCTGCTAGGTGGGCTCTCGCAGGTGGGACTAGTGTCCCCTGTGCTTCTCACTCACAGGGCTGGTCTAGACATTCTTTTTATTAATTCCCTAGCATCTTCTCCTCCAACTTACCAACAACCAGAAAGTAGGATCTGATCTTAGGTAAGTTCAAGAATCACAGAGCACCACCTCCAAAGCGGGCCCGGTAGCACATGCCAGGTCTTCTGACCGCCACCTGTGGGACCACCATGAGCCCTCTCCAGACTCAAGGACCGAGGCCGTAGGCCGGGGGGACACAGCTTCCCTCACTCACCCCAGCAAAGGGGGACCACGTCTCGGCAAAGGCATCTCACCCTCTTCAGCCCGAGGGAAAACATGATAGATATACGGGGAAACAGAGCAGAAGGTGGGGGGTAGGCAGCCCAGAAGAGCTCATCTGTACTTCCGAGGCAAAGTGGGGCCATTGACTTAATCACAGGGACAAAGTGGGAATGAACATTTCCCTGCTCTGTCCCATACACCGTGATACGCCTTTCCCTGCATAAGGAGTTCATTAGGAAGTCCCTGGCGGTGTTTCTGATGTCCTAACTTGGCATGGTGGCTGTCGGGCAGGAAGAGACGGCCTGAGCTGAAAAGGTGCTGGGCCTGGGAGGCAGGTGACAGCGGCTCCAGCCGCAGCTCAACCAGCGCCTCGTTCTGCCTCTCGGGGCTCAGCATCTCATCTATAAGCAAAGGGATGAGCATGTACCAGGACAGGCTGCCCAACAGAAATGAAATGAGAGCCATGTAAAGAAAGTTTCCCAGTTGCCACGTTTAAAATTTGAAACAAAGAAACAAACCAACAAACAAAAAACAAATACTAGAATGTGATTTTAAGAACAGATCTTACTTAATCTACTGTATGTAAAATACTATTATTTTGACATGTAATCAATATAGGAAGTAGAGAGATAGTTTATGTACTTTTACTAGACAAGCCTCAGCGTCTGATGTGCATTTGACCTACAGTACATCTCAGCTGAGTCCAGCCTCCTCCCCAGTGCTCCTAGCATCAGTGGCTTTGGCTACTTTATTGGACAGCAACTCCAAGGGTCCCACCATGTTCCTGGCTGTAAAGCGGGAGTAAGTGTCCACACTAACCCTAAAAGGATCTCTCTGAAATAAAGGCGGATTCACTTTGAAATGTCTGGAAACCGGCGGGCTGCACCTCCCTCCCCCCTTGGCTACAAGATTGACTTCTTCCTTGCTGATCCCTTTCTGGATGTAGGGAAGCAATCCAGCACACAGCCAAGGTGGACTGGCTTCCAGGTAAACTTACCTGCTGTCTGTGTCCAGTCCCATGAAGTCCTCCTTCTCAAACGGGATGCAGGGGAGGGGGATCTTGTCCCCAGAATTCTTGGGGCCACCATCCAGCCACTTGGACTTGAGCAAGATGAAGAGTGACTCAGTGAAGTCCTCGATCCTCTTCTCCACCACCCTGCAGTACTCTTAGATTGAAGGCAACGTCGGTGCGTGTCTGCTCGGCTACCTCCCCATGCTGCACAAAGACAAAAAGCTGAGAGTCATTAAGCGATGCACCATACAGCTCCTCTGCATGTGGAGCTTCTCGAAGGCCTTGGCAGAGAGACATTCGGTAATGGTGACAAGGCCCACGACCTTGGGGTGTTTCTGGAAGACGCTCCACCGATTCTCGGGCACATAGCGGTGCCTGTAGTGGATACAGAGTGTCCACTGGGAGCCACAAGGGCTGATATGGCTAACCGAGGTGAGTAGCTGATAGATGCAAAAGAAATTCTCCTCTGAGATGATCTCTATGGATTGGACCACAACGGGACGAGTCTGGTGGTCCTCAGCACACTGCACGTAGTCAGGGATGCTCATGTTGCAGGCCCTGCCGAGAGGGGAGAGGAGATCGAGGTACATTCTCTGCTGTGTGCTACGGGCCCATCTGGGTTGCGGTGACCTGGTGTGTACCAGCCAGAAGACAAGGGAAGCCAAAGCAAATCCAAGGGTACAGTTTGTCCTCAGAGTCTGCATATGGCTACTGTAGCTCGGATCACATTACCCAGCTTTTGGTCTAGGCTTCCTGCCTCTGCAGAGAAAGGTCATTTCTTATTTTCTATTTCCAAGCACCTAGCAAGGCCCTGATGCAAAGTCACTGCTCAAAAATGCTGAATAAAGAAATGAACAAAGGAAATGCTTCCCCAACCCCCTTCAGCAGAATATAAAGAGAAGGACCACAGTAGGATCAAAAGATCTGGATTCCTATTCAATTTATTTGAACTCCTAAGCTTCATAATAATGGATAAGAAAACTTGCCTTGGGGTAGAGGGTACTGTTCATTGGTGGAGCACATGCTTAGCATGTACGAGGTCCTGGGTTCAAACCCCAGTACCTCATTTTAAAAAATCAAACAAATAAATACACCTAATTTCCCTCCTGAAAAAGTATTTTTTAATTCAAAAGTCAAAAAACACCTTGCAATTGACACAACATTGTAAACTTGACTATACTTCAATTAAAAAAAAAGCCTTGCCTTACAAGAATATATCTGGATTACGGATGTTTGAAAATGTAAAATGCATAGGGTACCACCTGCATAAAAGGAGGTGACTGTACACATGTTCTATCCCTCCTTTATGAGTTATACTTCCTTTGGGGAGGTTATAACCTCTCAGAGCTAATTTTCTCAGATTAAAAAATATAAACATTACCTGATTCTCAGTACTGCTGAAGAATCAGATAACTCTATGAAAGCATCTGACCCACAGAGTTTACTCAATAAATGTTTGTTGAATGAATGAATAAACAAGCAAAGTGAATGCTGCTCCCTGCCACAAACCATCATAATGGTACTGCCTGGAAATCCCAAGCCCACGTTCACCCGACTCTGCATTAACAATGTGGGTGACCTGGACAGGCCTGCGTGCTTCACGAAGCCCCAGTTTAATCGTGAATAGAAATAAGGGCAATAACACAAACCTCAAATTGTTAGTGAGTCAGTAATGAATTGTACCCCAACACTGCATGATGGAACCATTAAGAAAACTGGGCAAAGGGTCCATAGGCCCTCTCCATATAATCTCTTACTACCACATGGGAATCTACATTACATCTCAAAATTAAAAGTCTAATATTTTAAAGAGGTTATCGAAGTTAGGTGAGCTCACTGTCTCAAATAAGGAACACACAGTACAAATAGGACAATGCCCAGCCCATGAGATACACTCAGTTAACATTCCCACTGAGCCCACTAGTCCCTCCAACTTCAGAGCAAGAGGATGGGTCCTCGTGGCAACAGGCCACAGCACCTGAAGCTAACAAAGCTAATGGTGTCCACTTAAAAGAGCCCCTGTCACCACCCTTGTTCTAATTTTCTATTTGTAATTTTTTTCTTTTCATTAAATTGGAACTCCAAATTGCATAGAATTCTTACCAGATATCATGATGGCAGCCCTTCAAAACCTGACCACAGAGATCATGATGGCAGCCCTTCTTGGTGAAACAATAAAATGAAAAGCCATTTCCACAAGACCTCTGTGTAAATCTACTAGGGAACTTCATCCTGGACTGAGGAAGAGGACTGGGGAGTAGGGGGAAAACTGGGACACGGAGAAATATGGGCCACCTGTCCCACAATGGACTTTAGACTCACCCTCACCCTCCAGGAACTTCTAAATACACACAGACAGAGTGCTATGGACAAGAATTTTTTTTAAACAAATCCCTGAATCCCTAGCAGATCTTGTTTCTACCGAGACACAAATGTCTTATTTGTATAATGTTTCACAGAAGCCTTAAAATATTATCACCCCAACTTGACACATCAAGAAACTGAGGCAGAGAAGTTTATCACATTCTACAAGATTAGAGAGAGGCCACGTCAGACACCGTATTTAAATCCAAGTCCCTGCTCCGTTGCTCACACTAGAAAGTGTCACATACTGCCTCTTTCCTGCCCTCTCCCTGCAATAAATCTCTGAAGAGTCTTTTCTGTGTCACCTGCAATCAAAATCACATCAATTTTTCACAAAGAGCTATGTCACTCCTTGGAGGACATACCAAAATCTAAAGGGTTGGGTTGAGAGGAGATATTTGCATTTTCTGTTTCTCAAAGGAAACATGGCTTTAAAAGAAACTGAAAAGTATTTATCTAGTCTAAGCGCTCATTGTGCACAGAAAGAAACGGAGGCTCAGAGGAGAAGAGGAAAGGGCGTTATTAACAAATATTGCCTCAGTGCAGCACTAAGCCAGCCCTGGGCACTTCTGGGGGAGGATCTGGAAGGCCCAGGAAAATGAGTGTTAGAAAATAGAAAGAGAAGAAGAATATAAGGTCCCGTCTCTACACCACCATACCATGAATTTCCACCAAATTACCCAGTATGGGTGCAGCCAATAGTAAGGTTGTCTAAACAGGTTATTGAAACCTGGAATTCTCAACCATAGTGGAAATTCCAGCATTTACTGTGCTTTTTTCCCAGTTCAATCATCAATTCAGTGGGCATTCTGTACCAGGGACTACACGAGACCTGGAGTTCTCCCAAATAAAGATCTCTATTACCACGTGTGCAAACCACATAAAGGCAACCAGAAGAAAAGCGCCCACAGATAAGATGGAATTACTGAAACTGAAAGCAGCCAAAGAGCATATATTACTAGGAAAAATGGTGCTCCTATAAATGGACTCATGGACATAGAAAGCAAACTGTATTTAGCAGGCAGGAAAGGAGGGATTAACAGATACAAATTAGTAAATATAAAATAAATGACAAGGACCTGCTATATAACACAGGGAACTATATTCAATTTCTTGTAATGAGTTATACTAAAAACAATCTAAAACATATGTATATACATATGCATATGTTTATAACTGAATCTCTGCTGTACACCTGAAACTAACATTGTAAATTGACTACACTTAAATAAAAAATAATTTAAAAAATAAGTAAAAATAAAAGCAACGCCATTAAGAAAAAATAAAAGAACACTCTAATCCCCTTAGCTGTAGGTGGTGGAGAATTCTGGTTGTAAACACCAAGTCCACTGGATCACTCCAGCAATGGCTGTCACTCTTTCTGACCATCAGAGAGTCACTTGCTTCACTGAGGTTTCTTTTCTCTTCTGTGAAAGGCTACAGCTGCAACTAACGATGTATAGAATCTCATCATTCACAAGCCCAACAAGTAGTGAGGACTTCCCATGGGCCAGGCTCTGGACAGAGGAAAATATAGGGTCCGAAATATATTCATGGGTAGAAGAAGTTTGTGCCATAAAGACGTTAATTCTTCCTGTTTTGATAGACAGATTCATTGCAATTCTGATTAGAATTCCTACCAGATTTTTCTTGGAATGTAACAAGTGAATTTATGGTCAAGATTAGCCAAGAAATTTCTTTAGAACCACCACTGGGGAGGGGTGGATAGGTCATTAATTTCCACTGCTCTTTCTGAAGTGATAAAAACGTTCTGGAATAATAATGGTTGCACAACTGTGAATATGCTAAAAGCTGCTGAATTTTACCATTTAAATGGATGTACTTCATGGTGTGTGAACTATATCACAATAACGCTGTTATATGAAAAAATATTTCTTGACAAATATTTTTCTTTTTATACCACTAGTCTGTCCCACAATTTAAGAAAAACAAAAAACCAATACAAACCAAACTGTGCCAGGAGTTCTTTAGGACTGCAATATCCCTGGGTCTCCAAGGCCTCTGGTGATGCTGTTCCTGTTAACACACACTAGCTGGGCTGGGCTAGCTAGGGACTGTAACTATCTTTTTAAAATTGACTGTCACACATTTCACCCTTGGAGAGGGAAGGAAGGAGGATATCACAGCTTCATGCCTTCAGCTCATTTTTAACAGAACCAAGCCCTGCTTTCACCACTGTTAATCCCTCTCACTATAAAAACACGTGACATCAACAAGCACCGCCATCATAACACCTGAAAGTGTTCAAGATACTTACCTGCGGCAGAAACACTGAGGGAGGAGACAGAAGCTTGCTCAGCACTGATGCTCCCTTTTCCCGACTCCACCAGGTGAAGCTGGGCGCTACAGCCAGAGGCTCTCAGTCCGGGGAGCAGCACACACGCCACTGAGCTGGTCCTGAGGGAGGGTGAAAGGGAAAGGAGGGCAGCCCTAGGGGGGAGGGAAAGGGGGGGTGCGGGCTGCAGCCCCGCTCGGAGGCCAGCCCCAGCCCCAGCCCAAGCCGCCCGCCCCGTCCGGGTGTGCAGACCCCGCCCGCCCGGGACACAGCCCGCCCAGTGGTGGGGACGGGTCGGCGGCCTAGGAGAGGAAGCCCGGGAGGGGAGGACTCGCGGGCGGAAGAGGGGAAGCGGACGCCAGCCGCGGACTGAGGGGAGCCCGGCTGGGCCAAGAGGCGCAGGGGCACACCTGGCCCTGGACAGCTGTGGCCGGGGCGCCGGGGCAGGTGGCGCGGGCAGAGGGGTCTGGCCCGAGCAATCCAGCTGAACACACGCTGACTGGCGCCCTGGGGGGCTGTGACACGCCGACCGCCCTCCCGCAGCCGCCTCACCCCTTTCCCGATATCCCCTCACCTTGCACTTCCACAGCCAGAGGCCCCGGCCCCAGGCAGTAGCCAAAGGCCTACAGGGCGACAGAGCTGAGAAGCCATTGGGGCCGATCCCCGGCTCGGAGCTGGAGCTTCCAACCCGCGGTCCAGCTGGCAGCAACTGCGCATGCGCAGGAGGGCCAGCGATCCGCTCTGGGTCCTGAGAGAGAAGGGGAACCGAGGGAGGGAGAATAGGGGAGGAGGAGGGGAGGCGGGGAAAAGTGGAGGGAGACACATGGACAGGAGGAGCAGAGGGAAGGCAGTTATCTGGAATTGGGAGGGGAGTAACAGAGATGGGGAGAAAGCGTTTTACCTCTTGTGGCACCCCGAAGGAGGCAGCAGTCCTGCCTATACACCCTTCTCTTACCCGTCATTGCCCACAGATCATATTTTACGTCCCTGGCCCAGCCCTCCAGCTAAGGTCTCTGCAGAAACCCTACGGGTATCATACCCGTTGCCCCCACAAGGAGCTAGGTTTACTGTTGCTCAGGGAACCAAGCACCCGCAGGTGTTGTTTCTCAGAACTACCTTGGGAAGAGTACATATTCCCCTTTTACACGCTGGGAAACAGGCAGGCACGATCTCTGCCTTAGCTCCACTGTCCCAAATGTTGGGCTGGCAGGGAGCGGGAGGTAAAATGTCAGAGCCCCAGAAGGAGCAGACTGCCTGAGTGTTGGTGTAGAGTCCCCATCCCTCCTGGGTAAACCACACCCCAACCTCGGGGAATAATCAAGGGCTCACCGTAGGCCCCTGTGTGTGGGAGAGCTGCCCTCAGTCCCAGTGTCCAACTTGCTAGGTAGGTAGAAGTGTTATTGAGTCCAAATTCATTCTCCTCAGTGCAGGACAGGCCAGTAAGTTGGGAGACCAAGTGTTGGGGCATGGAATAGCAAGTTTCTGTAGACCTAGATGGCAAACTAATGTCCTGGAAAACCATCTCCCCAAGTCACAATTCAGGCTGCTTTCCTATGTGCTTGGTTTTTGCAAACTTCTTGGTGTAGGAATTCCTTCTTGTTAGAATCCTTTGTTCTTGCAGCTATCTCCCTGGGTCAGATCCCTGTAAACCTCCAACAAAACAAACGTTATTTTCTATTCTGCAACGTGTTATCTTTATATGATTGGAAAAGTGTTAAATACCCTTAAAGGTCAGAGCCTTCAGAATAGGCTCTCCTGTATATTTTAGGCTCTAGGCAACATTGTTTTACAAGCAAGAAGAAGCCTAGGAGACAGAGCACAGGGTTAAAGTCAAAGGAACAGATCTAATATGGAGTCAGATTTCTTCTTTTCTATTACTGTGGCAGAAGCCACTTGAGGATTTAAATCCCTTAAAGTTAAAAATAAGTAAAACTTTAAAGGAATTTACATACATTGGTGGGAACTTGCATAGCATATCTGGAAAAGCACACAAAGGATTGTAAACATTGGCATCTCCAGGGAGGCATGTAAGAACAGAGGATGAGGGAAAACTTCTTTCACTTGAGTATTTTTTGCTCTGTTTGAATTTTTTTAACCATATGCATATATTTCTTTTTCAGTTAAAATAAATGTGTAATGGAGCAAAGGAGTAACTAGCTCAGCAAATACAGCAGCCATAGACTCACTGAGTCATCATTTTCGATTTAAGCCAGGAAGCATTGATTGTCTCTCTCCTATGTGCCCAGTGCTGTTTTAAAACTCTTTTATATATTTTTTTAATAAAATAATAACATGCTATCCCTCACCCCTGCTCAGGGCTGGTGGGAAACCAACTGAGTTTTTATTGAGTTGTTTTCCAAGGAGTAGAGATGAGTTATAAACAGAACACAACTTCAGGGCAAAACAGGCGGACTGGTTTTCCAGCAGGCCAGATAGCGATGACGGGTTTTCAATAGAGGCGCACAGAGGCTGAGAGAGAAAGCCTCCAGGACCCTACAGAAAGCTGCCCACAGTGCCTTCTCCATGGCACTACTGAAATAGGAAAGAACAAATCTGACTCCATATTAGATCTGTTCCTTTGACTTTAAACCTGTGCCCTGTTTCCTAGGCTTAGTCTTGCTGTTTCTGCACCTTTTGTGAAACAATGTTGCCTAGATCCTGAAATATACAGGAGACCCTATTCTCAAGGCTCTGACTTTGAAGGATATTATCACTTTTCCATTCGTATAAAGATAACAAGATACAGAATAGAAAATAACATTTGCTTGTTGGAGGTTTACACGGATCTGACCCAGGTGAAGAGCTGCAAGAACAAAGGATTCTAACAACAAAGAATTCATACACCAAGTTTGCAACAACCAAGCATTCCCGCTTCCCCTTTTTAATATAAGAAGAGCCTGAATTCTGACTTGGGATGATGGTTCTCCAGGACATTGGTCTACCATCTTCTCCGCTGGCTTTACAAATTAAAGCCGCTATTTCTTGCCCCAAATCCTTGTCTCCTGATGTGTTGGCCTATAATGCACGAGTAGAACAAGCGTGGACTCGGAAACACAAACATACATTGAAAGTACGCATTTGGTATATTAAATGACCTGCTTCCACTCGTATTCCTGAGGTTTTCTTCTCTTGACCACTCCTACTATATTTATGAAAAACCTGTCATGTGGACACATTTCCTTCTCTAGCCACTACCCTTCCATGTAAAAACTGATGCCAAGAAGGCAATGGAAGTTGCTAGAAGGTATTACCTGGCCAAAAAAGAGCAGAAGTGGGTTCTGGCTGATGTTCAGGAGCAGGCCGGGGCACCTGACAAGATGTCATAAGTACGGATAGACAGCTGGGCACCAAAGGAGAAGCTTCTAAACTTCCATGAGGGAATTGTTGGATAGGAAGGAACAGTCCCAGACTATAGCTCTGATCCCACCACGAGCTTCCTGGGCAAGGCTGGGCAAGTCATTTAAATTCTCTAGACCCGTGCTGTCCAACACGGGAGCCACCAGCCACATGCAGGATAATGATGTTATTCTGTAGCCAGACAGAATTATAAATAAACACTTTATTGCAAAGGGTCAGCAGGTATAATATTTAAAAACATTATTGGTTATCTTGCCCTAACAAGTTATTTTTGTATGTCTAGCTTTCTGTGGGTTGTAATGCCTGCAACTAATGTTTCCCTTACAGTGAGGTATTTTGAAATTATAAGTTACTGGACACAGTACACTCATATCACAGTTGAAAAAAACTGATCTAAATAAGCAAGGTGATCTGACTTAGTAGTTATGAGCAGGGGCTCTGGGGCCAGCCTGCATAAGTATTAATTCTCACTCTCCCTCCAGGGAGTTCTGTGTGAATCTTGGACAAATTATTGTTGCTGTTGTTGTTGTTGTTGTCATTGTCATTGTTATTATTTGTGCCTCTTTTTCCTTACCTTTTAAATAGCGAGGAAAATGTAGACTCTATCCCCTACAGTGTTGGCAGGATTAAATGAGTAAACGTCTGTGCTGCCCACTTCCCTGGGTTTCAGCATTCTCCAGGCAATCAGTGCCAAACGCAGTGGCATTCTCCACTGTCTTCGTCAGTCTGGGATTCTGTAACAAATTACCGTGTGTCGGGTGGCTTAAACAACCAGCATATTCCTTATGGTTTGGAGGCTGAGGCTTTCAAGGTCAATGTATCTGGGAGAGGATTGCCAGCTCGAAGATGGCTGTCTTCCCACTATCTTCATGGCCCAGAGAGGAGAGAGAAGCAAGCACTTTGGGGCCCTGTATAAGAACACTAATACCATTCATGAGGGCAATACTCTCATGACCTCATTTTATCCTACTAATCACCTCCCAAAGGCCCCGCATCCTTATATCATCAACCTGGGAGATGAGGTTTCGACATATGGATTTTGAGGGGATGCATTCAGTCCACACATCGGCTAACTCTCCCAAACATGCAGTCATCAAACCTGTAGCTAATTTCAAAATAATGTTTATATCTCTCTGCCCATTTCCATTCCTACATCTACTAACACTGAAGCCCTGCTACATTTTATTTCTTATTTTCCTTGTAGAGGTTTAATTGATTCCTCTAACTCCAAGGATTCGCTCACTCCAGTCTGCTTGACAGCCCTGCCAGGTAGGACTTCCTTAAAACACCTTCCCACTTCACCTGGTTGTTTTTTAGGTGTAAATGTCAGAATTCTCTCCACACCCCATCCTAGACCTTTAATCCCTTACACTACCGCTCACTATGTTATTTTCCTATTACCACTGTAACAAATTCCATTAAGCTTAATAGCTTAAACCAGCACAGACTTATCAGCTTATGGCTGTGGATGTCAGAGATCCAACACAGTTCTCATTGGGATAAATTCAAGATACCAGCAGGGTTCCTTCCTTCTAGAGGGTCTAGAAGAGAATGTTTCCTTTTTTTTTTTCCAGTTTACAGAGGTCACCCACCTTCCTTAGCTTGTGCCCCTCAACTTCCTCCATTTTCATGGTCAGCAGCCTTTCTGAACATTGCTCCATCGCTACACCTCCCTCTGATTTTAAACTCAGCTGGGAAATATCCTCCAATTTAAGGACCCCTGTGATTACATTCAGCCCACCTGGACAATCCAGACTACTCACCCTATTGTCTCATCTCAGGATCCCCTTGTCCCATCCCACTCAGGCAGTATGTATGTGGCTGTGACATTCACCTTGTGTAACATTTCCTCATGAGCAATTTATGGTTCCAGGCACTTATAAGTGACTTTTTGTTTTTCTTCCTTATCCTTTCTACATTCAGTTTGTCTGGTGAGATTATATGAATCCTTTTTATTTGTGCCCCTGCACTAATCTATAATAATGTATCATGGGTTTAAAGGCTAACTAATAGACAATTTAGGAGACAGAAATCCTCTAAGATTTTTAATCCTAAAATATCTGTCATCCCTTTTGCCATGTACAGTAACATGTCACAGGTGGCTACCCTGTGGCCGGGGAGGGACATGATTCTGCCATCACACTCCCCTCATTCTTACCAATGTGCTGATCAACTAACCAAGGATCTATGCTCTCCAACTCACTCACTTCCTCCTCCTTTGCATTGACTATCCTGTTCCCACCGCTTCCTTCATTCACCACATCAGGATTTCATGACCACATTCTCCCCTAAATGAAATGGGTATCTTGCATCTAATGCCTGACAGCTGTTCTTATTGTACATGCACACACTGACCTACACATAATCCCGTCCATCTCTTTATTTTCCTAGAATCTTCCAGAAGAATCAGTTCCATGATGATAATGATGATACTGACAATGATGACAGGGGCCTCTCAAGGATTCTGATAAAGAGGGAATCGATAAAGGGAGGGAATCATTGCAAAATTGCCCCAGAAACAGGCTTAAAGGTAAATAACTCTTATAGTGTTTAATGAAATTGACTAATATTTAACTATTTTTAAGACTTTATATCACTGAATTTAAAATTTTAACGGGAATTTTCATTCACCACTAACCAAGATTCAACTCTGGGACCAAAATCTAAGGATTTCTGTCTTCTAAAAAAGTGTCCACTAGCCTTTTAAACACGTGATCCTTTTAAAAAGTTTAGTGCTGGGCTGAAAATAAGCAGGATTCATATAATCTCACGAGACACAGTGAATGTGGAAAGACTAAGAAATAAAAATAAAAAGCCATTCATAACGTCTTGAACTTTACGTTGCTCACAGGGGAAAATGTTTGCCAATGTGTGTGTCACATCAACATGACGACTGAGTGGGATGGGGAAGCTGATCTTCCTCATCAGTCATTTATGCTGATTTGTTAGATGCCAAAACAGTTTCCTCATTGAAATTGCTTCTAACAAGTATGGAAGAATTTAGGTTCTACCAAAAGCAGGCTGAACATTTTCCCCTGCTTTCAGGTCTCTGGACTGAATGTCCCCACAAGAAGGACATGATTATGTTTCATAGGGAAGTCTTCCTGAGAAGCAACAGGCTTTTCTAGGGCAGAACTGCAGGGCCCCCCATGGAGGGCTGGAGGAGGTCTAGAGGGGACACTGGAAAAATAGCAGGAGTGAATTCAGATACTGCTGCTCAGGTCGCCAAAGACAGCATTGCTATCTCTAAGGATATGACATTCTCCCAAATTTTCCATGAGTGAAGGAGCCTGTGAACACTAAGCAGGTTGTTAAGACACAGCAGCACATAATTTGCGTGACAACACAATTAGAGTATGATTTGATATTTGCAAAATAACTAGCCCATTGTTCTTTGAAACTGCAGCAGTAGCAATAGAAATAAAAAAGACTGAGCCGTCTTGGAGACAACAATCAATAAACAATTCTAAATCTGCAGAATTCCTTGACAATATTCAAGCAATGAGCTAGATGTGTGCTGCAGATACCTCTTACTGCAGGGCTCACTCCTGCAAAGCATAGAACTAGTTTCTCAGCACACAGAGGGAACCAAGTCAAGATTCCTAATCTTTTGAGATTTACTAAATGGCTGGAAAGATCAGACAAGTACATACAGGCAAATATGATTAAATGGAATCAAATAATATCAAATGTGATTTGAGCACAGACGAAAGGGAAATTCCTTTCACCTGGGATCTAGAGAGACTTCTTCAGAAAATGTGGCTCTGGAGACGGCCAAAGACATGGGTGGAATTTTGGCAGAACAGGATGTAAGGAATTTAAAAACTTATTCTATAATTCATATAAAAATTCAAAGGATCCCAAAAATCCAAAACAACTTTGAACAAGAAAAACAATGTTGGAAGACTTGCACTATCTGATTTTCAAACTTTTTTTTTATAAAGCTACAGTAATCAGAAATTAGGGTGTTGGTGTAAAACAGGAAAATAGAATAATGGAACACAATAGAATGTTCAGAACTAAACCAAGACTTATACAGACAATTGATTCTCAAAAAGGATGCTGTGGAGAAAGGATCTTTTCAGCATGTAGTGCTGGAACAATTAGATAGTGATACGCAAAAAAAAAAAATGAACTTTGATTCACACCTCACAAAATATACAAAATTTACCTCAAAATGGATCATAGATCTTAATAGGAAATCTAAAACTATAAAACAGCTAGGAGAACAAGCATAGGCTTAAGCTTTATGGCCTTGGGTTTGGCAAATTTTTCTTTGCTATGACACCAAAAGTATCATCTATTTTAAAAAGAAACTGATAGAGTGAACTTTATGAACATGAAGACTCTTCAATGCTCTTCTAAACACTGCTAAGCAAATGAAAAGACAAGCCATAGACAGAAGCTATTTGCAGATCATATATCTGATAATGGTCTCTCTTTGTATCTGATCCAGAATAAAGAGGTCTCAAAATTCAATAATAATTCAAACACCTGAATGAATGAGGCCAGAAAACACACTTCAGTAAAGATATCCAGATGGATAATAAGCATATGAAAAGATGCTGATTAAAGGTGTCATTAATGATTAGAGAAATACTTTTAAAAACCACAGTGAGATACTAGTTCACATACATACTAGAATGAATACAGTTAGAAAGACTGACCTTACAAGGTGCTGGCAAGGAAGTAGAGCAACCAGAACTGATACACACCACGAGGAATTTACAATAGTACAACCATTTTGGAAAAGTCTTTAACAGATTCTTTTAAAAAGGTAAACACCTATGTACCATATAATCCAGACATTCCTCATCTGGTGCTTTAGAAAGGAAAAGCATATGTCCATACAAAGACTTATAACCAAATATTCACTGCTATTTTATTTATAATAGCACAAGTTGTAAATAACCCATGCATCCATCAAGAAGTAAATGCAGAAAGAAATGATGGTCTATACAAACACTGCTCACAATAAACTCTTCAGTAAAAACTCAGCACTAAACAATACTCTACTATAAGACAAATAAGCTATTAATACAGCAACACAGATGATTCTCAAAATAATTACACTGAATGAAAGAAGTCAGACAACATAGAGTAGATACTGCATGAATCCATTCATATAAGGATCTTGAAAATGCAAACCAATATGTTGTGATAGAAAGCAGATCAATGGTTCCCAGGGGAAGAGACAGGGAGGGAGGGAGGGACAAAAAAAGTCAGGAGAGAAGCTTTGTGGGTGATGGGTATGTTCACTGTCTTGAGTGTGGTCATGGTTCCTTGGGGATATTCTTACGTCAAAACATATTAAGCTGTACACTTTAAACGTGTGAAAATTATTTTGCCAAGTATACCTCAAAGCTGTTTTAAGAAAAAAGGCACTTTAGTCCTGATCCACCTCAGCGCCTGATTGGAGTGACATGATCAGTCCCTCACACTGTCTGCCTAACGGGAAGGTAGAAAAGCTCTCACAGAAGATAACATGGATTTTTCATTTGCAATGTCTGCCATGTAATAAAGAATTTCTAGACATGCAACATGTCCAGACTATATGACAGATAACATGAGAATAAGGAGCATTAGACAAAGGATGCAAACCCCAGGTGATGTAGGCATCAGAGTTACCAATAAAGGCTATAAAATACTTTTAATATATTCAAGAAAATAAGGAAATGATGGGAGAATAGATAACAGGGTAGAGACTTTCACCAGAGAAATATACTGGAATGTATTTTTAGGAAAAATCAAACTGATACTCTAGAACTGAAGCTTTCAGCTCTGGAAACAGGTAAACAGAGCTAATTAGGATCCCTTTTAAGTAAAACTTTCAGTAATTCTGGGTAAAATATAACAACAAAGTAACACAGAGCTAACTATGGAAAGAGAAGTTCCCTGATGACAATACAAAGAGGACACTTAAAGCCCAGAGTGGTCATCTTGTGAGCTGATGCCACCGCACCCTGGAGGGAAGGGGTTTTCATCTGCACATAAATAAGGATACAATGTCCATGTAGGAAAAAGGGTCCATACCAGATGTAGAAGACTCTTCCTCTATATCTATATAGTCAGAGACAGAGATGTAAAGTGGCAGCAGAGGTCACAGTGACACAGGGCCCTGGGCCAAGGAGTGTGAGCACCTCTGCAAGCTGGGAAAGGTAGGATGATGAATCCCTCCCAAGAGCCTAGGTGTGGAACTTAGCCTTGGCCACTCCTTGGTTTTAGCCCACTGACATTGACTTTGCACTACTGCACCCTAGAACAGTGAGAAGATGAATGTGTATTGCTTTAAGCCACTGAGTCTGTGGTCCTTTGTTACAACAGCAATAGGAAAGGAACTCAGGAACCAATATGAACTTGAACCACAGGCTGCCTTCTGTGCTGGCAGGGAGTCCTTTGTCTCTGATCCTGGGGGAGTGTCCTGTCCTCTGGCAGCATCCACAAACTACCTCATGCTAACTTGGCAGTTTGCAGAGGGTTAAATCTTATCCCTGCACAGTTCTTGATATTTAGTTAATAAAAATGATGGTGTCATCATGGGTATTTTTCCATCTTTTAAATACCCTTCAGTCTTCTAATAAAGCTACTTCTAATTAAGAGACCATGTAAATAGTTTTCAATCTTCATAATAAATAACTGTGGTTTTATCTGGTTACTTAAATTATGAATAATAATGTTCACATTTGTAAAAGTTATTAAAATCAACATTGTTTAATGAAAATATCATTTCTTTTCGCATGAACATGTATTAACTACAAGAAATGTTCCATGCTTTCTTCTACGATTTACTGTTAGAGCCTTAAAGAATAATATTTTCCTCAAAAGATATTACGGCAAAGGGATTTCTTTTGGTGGAACTGTTCCGGCATCAAATCTGGTGCATGTCTCAGGCCACTGGCAACATAGAGATGATAGAAATTAGGAGGCATTATAAACACAGAATCATTTTTAAAGGAATTAAAAAAACTGGATTGTGTAAACAAAGAATCAGAGAATATTCTGGTGAAATAAATGTATTTTTCAGCTTAAGCAAGACATGGGGTGAATAAATCTGAAATGAAAAAACCACCCAGAGATTAGCAGCGAGTCATGCATGCAGTGTGAATGATCAAAACCAAGTTGTTTCCAAACCAGTGTGCAGGCTTGATGCCTTCATGAATCAAATCTGTGTGGCACCAGGCCACCTCGAATACATGTTGATGAGGTATTTATAAGCCCTTCACCATCCCAAATCAAAGCCCACGCACGAGCCACAAGACCATCACCTACACATTTGGAAAACACACAACATGGTGAATAGCACTTTTCTTGTTCAGTAGCCGGTGGCAGCGAACTGTCAGCAGACAGAGATACAGGGACACAGAGGCACCTCCCCTCACTCAGCTGATAAACTTCCGTGCATCCCTGGGGACAGGATTGTCATAAAATGCACCATGGATTGATCCTCCTCCTAGGAAAGGAACCGTAGTGCTGTCATTAGGTTTGAGCAGGGGTGGGTGGAGGATCTCAGAAGAGTTGTTTCAGCACACCAATAGAATTCTTGGCCACCGTGACCACGAAAGACAAGTCCCCTGCCATCCCGGTAGGCACTTGGGCTCCTGACAAAAGCTGGGCTCAGTAAAGGGTTGAGTAGAAGGCACAGACCTGAGGGATGCCCCAGCAATAGGCAGGAGGTAGGGCCTGGTTTATACTGCTCTGGGTGTATCCCAGACTCATCCGAATACGAAATCAGAAATTTGCAAAACAGCAGAGCTGGGGTGGATCATCTACTCCAGACTCCTCACCTTACAGTTAAAAGGGTGGCAACCCTGACAGGCAAAGCAACGTGCTAAAGGCAGAGCGTGGAAGTGGCAGTGCCAGATGAAACGCAGCGTGCAACCCCCGTTCAAGGCCGCTGACTCTGACGACGGGGCCAAGGTTTCCAATGAGGAGAATAAGACAGTGTAAATACTTTGTTCCCCCTAAAACCCCAAATGTTTTTTAAAGGCACAAAAACTCACCTTAACTAGATCTCTTCTGAGGGGGCTCTCTTCTGCTTCTTCGTCTTTCTGTCTCCATTTCCCTCTCTCAGACACAAACACATTCAGTTTTGTGAAAGGGGACTTCCTTCCATACAAAGACAGACTTCACATCTTCAGAAAGATACCTGAGAAAGCACGTTTCTCAATTCAAGTCTTTGTGTGAGTTCTGGGCAACTGGCTTATTTTCTAGAACAATCGGTAGTTACAAAATCAGGAAATCATCTTCCACAAAGGCAGAGTTCTGGTCCGTGTTGATAAAGTTGGGGATGTCACATTTCATGAGTCTGTTCGGCTCCTCCTCTGGCCACCTGCTGCATCTGATGGCTTCCTGGAGCCGAATAACACTGTAAAGGGCTATGGTAGGGATACCAGCTTTGGCCTTGTCCAAGTGGTCCACTTCATTGATGTAGCAGTGAAAGAGGGACCTAGATTCATCATTGCACTGCCAGAGAACACCTTGGGCAGCAGCGGTCTTCCAAAGTCTGACACAAAGCTGTTGAGTCTAAATCTCTTCTCGGGAGACTCTGCATTGCTACAAAGAAAACCAAAATAAAATATCGTTCACAGTGTAGCTCGGTGACCTGAAGAATCATAGTTTTTGCCATCTACTGAGAGTAAATCCCTGCACAGAGCATGCTGACATGCACTGGAATTGAAAGACATCACTTCTGAACACATAAAATTAAACTCAAGGCAAAAGTCTAAAGTGAGGGCCCATGGACCATCCTAAAAAGACATCGTTCCCTGAGAATCCTCAATATTGGTGCCTCGCACACCAGTGTTTCTCCGTGGGACACTCAGATCTCTTCATCAGGATTCGTTAAAGTGCTTCTTAAAATGCAGAATCCTGGGGTGCACACCCTCAGAGTCTCCAGAGGTAGCGACTGGTAGTCTGTATTTTCATAGCCACCAGGATAACTAAACATGCTCAGGTTTAGCACCGCAGTCTACATCGGGTCACCTGAGCATCGACAATTCTGTCTCACGGGATGGGGGGTGCCATGTGTGTCAGGGTGCTGTCCTACCCATGTGTCTCCCCTGATTCTCAGAACTGACAGTGCTGCCCCATTGGGCACGAAATACCACCGTTTCACAATGCATACGCAGGGCGCCCGACTGAAAAACAATCAGTGATAGGAGAGGGGACAAAACTCAGCTTCCTGTTACCTTGTTTCACTTACTGTGGGACGAGTGATCAATTCAAGGGTAATAAATCAGTGAATGAGTGAATAACATGACTCGCGTTAGTCCCACGAGTGCCTGGAAGAGCAAGCCTGGGCACATTGAGAACCATAACAGCCCATCTACTTAAATGTCATCCTCCACAGATCTATGTAAAGGTTACTTCCACCCAGGCAGTGACTCCAGAAGGGCAAGAATCATGTATGAACACACTCTCAAATCCAGAACAGAACCTGACAACAATTAGGCTCTGGAGTCTGTGTTTAGCGAGTGTGGAATCTCAGTGATTCCAGCTCTTACACCTTGCCTTCCCATCCCACCACACACGATATGGCCCTTATGTCCAGTTCTCCCGGGGCTGGGGCCACGGAACCCATTTATAGGACTGGAAGAATCTGATCATTTAAACCATCCCCCAGATTATCATCAAGAGTCACCTGCATTTCAGGGATCAGTAATCCCAGAAGCTTTGCAGTTCAGGCAGCTGAGGGATTTTTATATCAGCTCTGTCTTCTACTGTGACTGCCTGGGTGACATCAGACAAGGAATTCTGAAAAGCCTGAACTTTTCCTTTCAGGAATAATCTAATTAACAAATCTCGTTGACCACTCAACAAATGTGATGTGAAGATCAATGATTTTACACAGGAGTACAACATTCACTAGGTCGTGGATTTAGAATCAGAGGAAAATCATTTTAGAAAGATTGACAGAATGTAGCTTTAATGCGAATTTAAGTATTCTTACCTTTCAGTAAATCATCTTCCCCTACTTATCACTTCACCCAAGTTTAAAAGATGTCTGAGAACAGGGATGAGTGTGCCAGCAATCTGAGACCCAATAACCTAAAATGTCACCTAGGAAAAAGAGGGGAGTAACACATTTTTAAAAAGCATGGCAAGGATGGCGGGGCCATCCCCAACCCCAGACTAAGAAGCTCTGAGTAATAGCTTTCCTGCCTGCCTGGGGCATCAGCTGATGTGAAAATCCACCCAGAAACCTCACTGTCCAGCAGCTCTTCCATAACACAGGCTACACTTTCTCAGAATTAAGAATTGCGTCCAGTAACCACTTCGCTGAAGAATAAAGACAAAGGAGAACAAGAGAGTTCTGCCCCTCCCAAGGGAGAGCCCAGACCTCGGGCTGCATGCACTGCGCCCACCTCCCTGGAGAAGAATAAACTGGAGAAGGGCGTTCTGCGAAACTGGGGCAGCAAAGGTTGAGATGGGAACAAATTGACCAGCTGGCCAGGGACAGCCCCCTCCGTCGCTGCCTTGGCGGCTGCCTCAGCCCTCTCAGCCCATCCTGCCCACCTCTGGTGGCTAAGCTGTCAGGGAAATTGCTTTGCGATCTGGAGCAACAGAGGCTGCCCACAGGCCAATCTGCGGAAAAGATGGGCGCTAAACCCCCAGCTCCCGAGTGACAGGCTCCATACCCCCGCCAACACCCCGACGCCCCCGCACCCTACCGCAACCCCGGGGAAATATGACCCGAAGAAGTGTGACCTGGGAACGAGGGGCAGCAGAGGCCGCCCCCACGTCAGGCCTGCAGAGAGATTGGAGCTTATCCTCCAGCTCTCCAGGGGCAGCCCCTGTCCTCTCCACCTCCTGATCTCACCGCGCCCACCTTCCAGGAGCAATCAGACCAGGTGTGGGGTGTCAGGCGAATCTTGCGCCAGAGAGGACGTCCCCAGGCCAGGTCAGGGGAGAGGAGAAGAAGTGGCCCCATTAGGCGGGGCAGCCGGCCGTCGCAACTGCCTCTGCCCCTTGACCGCATCGGGCCCGTCTCCCAGGAGCAAGCTGACCTGGAGACGGGCATCCGGCTTCTTGGGCAGCAGAGGACGCCCCCAGGATTGGTCACGGGGAAGAGGAGAGCAAATTGACAGGCTCCGCGCTGCAGGTCTTCTACCCCCGCCATCGCCACCCCCGCACCTTAAAGGCACCGCCCAGGGCGCCCCTCCCCCAGCAGGCTGAGTGGGACAGGTGCGTCTGGTGACCTGGGGCAGGAGAGGCCACTCCCACACCAGGCCATCGGGGAGACGGGAGCCAATCCACCAGCTCCCCAAGGCAGCCCCTACCCCCGCAGCAGCCACCACTCTTGCCCATGACCTCACAGTGGCCTCCTCTAGGGAGCAGGCTGACCTGGAGATGGACGTCCGACGAACTTGGGACAACAGGGACCGCCCCCAGGGCAAACCATGGGGGGAAGTGGGAGCAAATGGACAAGTTCCATGGGAAAACCTGCCGCTGCTGCCACCACCCCCAAAGTACCAAGTCCAACTCCCGGGGTCAGGCCGACTAGGATACACGCGTCTCATAACACAGGGCAACAGCGACCGCCCCCAGGACAAGACGCGGGGAAGATGGGAGCAAATGGTCCGCTCCCCCGCTGCAGGCCCCCGACCACCGCCACCCCTGCACCCTGACTACCCTGCCTCCCGCCCCCAGCAGGCAAAGTGGGACAGGGGTGTCCCGGGACCTGGAGCAGCAGAGGCCGCCTTCAGGCCACGCGGTGCAGACATGGAGCTAATCCACAGTCTCCTCCGGGGCAGCCTCCCTATGCCTGCAGCCACCACCTTACCAGCCCCCTGACCGCACCGCACCCATCTCCCAGGAGCAAGCTCACCTGGAGTCGGACCTGAGGCAAATCTCCGGCGGCAGACGTCGCCCCCAAGCCAGGCCGTGGGGGAGAGAAGAAATGGAGCAACTCCCTGGAACACATCCCCTGCCCCTGCCGCCTCCGCCGCCGCCTCCCAGGAGCAAGTTCATCTGGAGACCCGCGTCCCGCCTCTAGGGCAGCAGAAGCCGCCCCTGGCTCCGCCTCTGGGGAGAGCGGAGCGAATTGATCGGCTCCCCCGCGGCAGCCTCCCTCCCCCCGTGGGTCCCGCACCTTAACGGCCCCGCCCCCACTCCGCACTCAGCAAGCTGAGTGGGACAGGAGTGTCCGGCGACCTGGGGAAGAAGAGGCCGCTCCCAGGCCCAGCAGCCGGGACAAGGCAGCTATTCCACCCGTTCACCAGGGGTAGACCCGCTCCGCCCCTCTGCCGCTGCCACTGCCTTCTGACCTAACCGCCCCACCTACCAGGAGCAAGCTTACCTGGAGTGCAACATCTGGCGAATCTCCGGCGGCCAAGCCCCACCCCAGGCCAGGCTGCAGGGAAGAGAAGAAATCGATCGGCTTGCCCGGGCAGCCTCCCAACCGCCACCGCCGCCGCCGCCGCCGCCGCCCAAAAGCATTGCAATAGCCTACCGGGGTCAGGCTGACTGCAAGGATGTGCACTTGCCTTCTTATCCTGGCCAGGTCCCTGAGCACCTCCCTGCATCCCTACACTCCCTGCACCTCTGCACCCCTGCTACTCTCTGCAATTCTGCATCCCTCCACCCCCACATCCCCTGAAATGCCTGCGCCCTCCACAGCCCCTGCACCCCTGTCACCAGTTACACTTTTGCACTGCTTACACTCCTGCACCCCTGCATGTCCCACACACCACCTCTTGGGCCTTTGGCAGAGTCTCTGCTGTTAGACCAATGCACAGTGACTCACTCTTTGCCAGTATATGATGCATCAGTGGACGTCAGGGGTTGCCTGCAGGAAGGTACATGTTCCCGGTCACTAGCCTGGGCCACTAGGGTGATCTCTGTGAGGTCACCCAGGACGGGTTCAGAGATGCTGTTCTCTGGGAAGAGAGGAGTTGAAACCGGTCTTGAGGGCAGAGCTGTGCTCACCAGGCCGTCCACGCTTCATGTTTTACACAGGGCTTCGGAGAAGTGAAATGGATCCGGCCAAGTAATACCGGCCTGCTGTGAGCCCACCTCAGTCCTGGGCTCTGAGTCAGACCGACTGGCTCCCTCAATCAGGGCCCAGTTTGGGCACCTGAATGGTCCCTTTGAGGCATCCCAACAGTTCTCAGGATGAAGTCTGGCTGCTTCCACCCCATGGCCCTCCCTCCTACTGTGCTGGCCTCAGGAAGGTTCCTTATATGGGGAAGAAGGCAGCCCACACCCTACCCCACCCCTCACCTTTCTCTAACCCAGGCTGGTGCTCTCTCTGCCCCTCAGAGTCTGGGAAGCCATCCCTCTTCAGTTATGTCCCTTCTGAGATGGACTTGCTTCCACTCAATTCTAGGCGAGGATGCACCATGGAATGCACTGGGTAAGAGAACCAAAATAAATAATTTCTTCTGTGAGGTTGTCTGTTTATCTACTGGGGCTGGGCTGTGTGTAGTTTGCTACAGCTATTGGTGTGAGAGGCTAAAACAGCCTGTGTGTCCTTGTTTTCATCTCCCCGCTGTCTTTGGGTTTTCCCTAGACACTCCTGAGACATTTACTTCTGTTAGTATTATTCCTGTTATTACACACGGGCCCTACTGACATGGAGGTAAGGTGTTGGGGGAGCGGGACAGAGCAGGGCATCTGCAGTCCTGTGATTAGTTCTCATTGAGCCTGTGCCCTGAGCTGTGACCTCCACAAGTGTGTCTCTTTCCCCCCACCCCAATTTGGGTGACACAGAAGGGATTTCCCTTCTCCCAGGTTGGTTAGGCTCTGGTAAAATAATTTCTCATTAAAAAAACAAACAAAAAACAACTTCCCCCAATGAAACAGAATGTTCTGGGTGTATTTCAATACAGTTATTTTCTCCTCTCCAGGCAGGAAGCATGAGGAGTTATCCTCTGACCTTCATTCTGAGAACAGGACACGGTCCTGGATGTAAAATACATGAAAAAGAGCATGGGGCCCCTCTGACTGGCCCCCTGGAGTTGTCACACTCTGATTTCCCCACACTGAGCCTCCTGCTGGCCTCAGGGACCTGTTAAATCTGCCTGCCCCCGGGGTTCTTACAAAAGCAGGTTCTGCCTTGGGAGCTGTGACTCTCCAAGCCTGCCCGCTGTTCCCTTTGCAACCTCTCTGGGTTGGAAGCAGCTTTCCCCCTCAGTCTTCTGGGATCTAAGAAGAGCAGTGGGTTTGCAGCTCCCTCAGATTTGGTGTTATTTTCAGGACAGGAGGAAGAACTTCTGAGCTCCACACGAGCTGGACCAGAGGCTGGAATCCTCCCTTCCTCTGCCACCGTGCAATCAGTGGCTGTGGTTCTAGCCGAGTTTCTGAAGATGTGGACTTAAACACACATATCCCAGCCCTCACAGGAGCACACAGTCCCATAAATCCCCCTAGTTTCCACTGGTAACTATGGAGCCGATGGGGACACGGGTTTCGGGACCACAGAGGCCTGACTGCACGACTTGCTCCGTGGCCTATTTACGTGGTTGCTCCGGGCCTTGTCTGAAGTGGCTTGTTTACCACACCTGGTACGTGGGAAACACAAAATAAGTACTAGAACCTTCACTTTTTCTCCCTCCAGGGCCTTCAAACGTAGAAAGTAATAAGTGAACTCAGACAGCCTAGTCACCACAATGAGGTCCGTCCAGCCTGGCTCTCCTGAGTGATGGGCACTGACTTGCACCTTAACTCGGAACAGTAGGGGAACTGCCTTCCTCTAACTGGGCCTCTCCCCACACCAGGCACGCCCGCAGCTCAGACGGGGCCAGCTCCCCAACTGAGGTGTGTGCTGGTGGCTTCAGTGTGACCTGGCCCTGCCGGGACATGAACCTGCAGTGAGTGAGGTGGAGGGTCGGGTGGAGGGGGGTCCCTTCTGGGGTGGCAGGGGGCCCGGTAGCACCCCTCCCAGCCTGGTGCCTGGGGCTCCCTAACACCTCCTACAGCTCCTGGGTTGGCTCCGGTCCTGGCCACTCCACACACCCTCCCAGTATCTTTTCATTATGTCCCTTTTCTGCTTTTATCAGCGAGAAGTGGCTTCTGTTGCTTGTTCAGTGAAACAGTACATCGGGAAACCAGACTACTTCTAACATCAGTAAAATACCAACCTCGGTCAGCTCGCCGGGCAGACCGTGCAGCACAAAGGCCTGAACAGGGCTGTGCGAACGGCTTACGTGAAGGGTCCTCAGCATCTGTCTTCAGAGATACAGAAGCTGATGGTTCAGGTAAAACCTCAGGGTGGGATTGAGGAATCCAAAGCTGGTTGGTTTCAAAGGCTAACTGGTCAGACCAGACCCCTGAGCTGTGGTCAGAAGCCTGGCTCAACGTCACGCAGACTCAGCGCCCTAAGTGCCGGGTGGGGCCGGTGCTGTTCCCTTTGCAGGCTCTCGTTGGGGATTCACTGTAGCCCCTTAAATACAGCAGAAATTCCAGCCCCATTAGCCCCCACCCTGAGTGTTCCATGACACAAATCCCGGGAGTGTTTAATTTTCATCTTTGTTTAGGAGGATGAAGGTGGTTCAAGAGAAGACATAAATTCACACTTAGTGACACAAGGTCACAGCCAGTACTTCCTCCACGGAGAGCTCTGTGCTCCCACAGTGGTGGCTGGGGGCTGGGCAGAGACCCTCTGCTGGTCCCAGAGGGACTCGCTCATCTGGCCACAACTCATGGGTTGGACAGAAGATCCAGAGGGTGACAGAGCATCTTTCCTGGGAATTTGGAACTGACACATAGAAATCAAGTTCACTCATCTGGAGTTTGGCGGAGGGGAGGGGCGGTGGTTGGAAATCAAATGAAACCAGAGCATGAGAGAAACTTAGAAGTGAAAGAGCGAGAGACAGAGAGACTGAGCTTGTGAGAGCAAATAGTCAGAAAGAAGGCAAACAATCAGGGGACAGAAGAATTCCAGCTCCTGACTGTGTAGTCTGTCCCAGCCCATCAATGACCCCGCGAGATGTTTAATAACATTCCAGTTTTGCAGATTAGGAAACAGGCTGAAAGAGGTGGGGGCTGGGTTTGGGTGCACAGTTAATTCAATTGCCACTGGACCCCACACTTCCCATTGCCTGAAGGCACCCTAATCCTCACTGGGACCCCTGTGGTCCCCTGACAGCCCAGCACCCTGATCAAAGGGACCCTGCGGGAGTGGGAACCCCTCTTGAGTGTGGAGAGTTCCCTGCCCCGAGATGCCATGCATCAGCAAGCTCCCGCTCACCCCAGGTTAACATCAGCCCAGCTGTACAGTCTCCCAACCCGCTTCCCTCCCTGCCAGGCACCCCCATCCTTACCACCGAGTGTACTGCAGGAATTCAGGCACAGGGATGCCCAAATCAACACGAGCCCATCGGCAATAGAAAAAGCAGACTCCCAGGCCCACCTGGGTTGCGAGGGGACAGAAGGTGTCCTCAACTTTCATGTGTCTAAGACAATCTTCTTCAGCTGGAGGTTCTAGAGAAAAATAAAAGGTCCAAAACATAGTTCGGTGAGGAATTCCTCCAAGGACCTGACTCCAGTGTCTACAACCATGTGTACCTACCCCCGGAATTGGGGTGAAGGTGGATTATTGATCAGCACAACCCCTGGTGGCCCAGCTCCTTGGCTTGGCTGCCCAGAGGGGGCTGGGGGAATGGGTAAGGCCAGGGCACTCAGGAAAAGCACAGAGGACCTGACCTCTCCCTTCTGCACTCGTAAACCCTTCCCCAAATCTCAAGGCATTGGACAGAGATCCGCCACAATAATGAGATGCTCCCATCTCTTCACTCACTCCTGTCGGTTCACTTACATGCTGAGCATCCACTGGGTCCCAGGACAAGACACATAGGATGGCTGATGGGACAGGCTTGGTCCTTCCCCCTGGAACCTGTTCAATCTGATCAAAGAATGATCACTTATAAAGAGTTTCTCAAAATTATACAGAGACCAAAGACCAACTGCAGAGTGAACCAAATTTAAAAATATATATGAAGATCCCCCAGTCTCCCCGCCTAAGGTTAACAGCATAAAGCAAAAAGTTCTTGCCTTTAATCAGCAGGGAAGTTGTCACCCCCTCTCAGGTGGAAAGGAGAGTTATTCTTTGAGCACGTCACAGAAGTGCTCCATCGGATTGGACCAGGGCATCTACATTCATTCAGCAAATGTGTATAAGCTCCTACTACATACGGGAATCTCCTAACTAGACCGTTCCCAAGGCTCTCGGGCTTTATCAGTCAACAAAATAGACATGACTCCCCATCACTGGGGGCTCAGAATTTTAGCAGAGGAAACAGGCAGCATGTTGGGGTAGCAAGAGTTTGGAAAAATTTTTTAAAAAGAGTGATATGAGCAAACTCGGGTGATGGCGGTGGGGTGGGAGGCAGGCAGGAGAGAATAAGGCAATCCTGGCAGATCTCACGGAGTAATGAACTTGAAGCAGAATAGATCCGGAGGAAGAAGGAAGAGCCGGAGCCAGAGGCCCCCAGAGTGAGGGGGAGAGTGTGGGCAGAGAGGCAGAGCACGCCGGGTCCTGAGGCCTTTGTGACGACTTTGGCTCCTAATGACATGGTGACCCGTTTAGTGAGTTTTGAGGGGAGGGGTGATGTAGTCCAACTTATGCTTTTGTGTTTGTGTTTTTTGGGGGGAAGTAATTTATTTATTTTAATGAATGTGCTGGTGATTGAACCCAGGATCTCAAGCATGCTAAGCATGCGCCCTACCACTGAGCAACACCCACCACCCCCAATGTATGTTTTTACAGGCTCCCTCTGACTCTGTGTGGATGAGAGATTGTAGGAAAGCAAAGATGGAAACAGAAGGCTATTGGTATCCAGGAAAGGCTGAAGGTGGCTCTTAGGAGGGCGGGGAGCAGAGAGCAGGTATTTAATTAAGACAGAATATCCAGAATTTTCTAACAAGCTGGATTTGCTGTCTGTGAGTGTAAAAGAAAGAGAGAGAAAGGACATGGTTCCAACATCTGGGCCTGGACAATGGGAGGGATGTCCTCTCCGGATGGGAAAGGGGATGGGAAAAGGTGGGGCTGAGCAGGTGGAAAGGGGCTGGTATCAGCTCAGTTCTTCAATGTCATGGTTAAGGGGTGTGTTACATATTGCCACAGAAGTGCCTAATAGGTAGAGGAATCTGTTTTCTTTTTCTTTTTAACATTTAAAAAATATAATTAAACATATTAATTGTATTATGTGAATGATTTGGGAATTTTGTTTCATGCCAAGTTATATGTTATATATAGCCAAATGGAGCATATATCAAAAAGGGGAGAAATGAGGGCTTTCACATAAACTGACTGTCCGTAACGTAGGTAAAATTTCAATAAAACCAGTCTTCAGGGCAAAAACCTCATCTCGGTGTTACATAAAAATAAATGAAAAACGACTATGTTGATGTACCATTATTTCATGTTACATAATAGCCCCAAACTAACAGTGTTTAACTATGAGGCTTGTAGAAATACTATTCGCTTTATTCACATAAATACAGAAGTGCAGAAATGTTCTAAGGTAGAATTAGCATCTTAGTGGAAATAATACATATTTGAGCATTTTACATGATATATATGTACTGATTCAAAATTTGGAAAAGTAATTTCATAGTAGAACATATGTATGAATGTGAAAGCAAGATGAATGAAAGGAAAAGAATGTGATGTGAGTCTCAGGGATAAAGGCTCAGATGGAAAGGGGAAATCAGGGAATTTTGGAGAAATCGAGAAATTGATGGCATGCCAATTTCCAAGGCTGGGTTGCTTCCACCAAAGGAATAGCAGAGAGAGAGAGGAGAGGCCCAGGAACCCACCCTGGGGAACACCCACAGTATATGTTTGGAAAAAACAGGAGACATTGGCAAAGGACCAGCCAGCAGGCCAAAAGCAGAAACAGACAGAGAGATGGGCTGGGGGTTGAGTGAAGCAGGAACACGGGGTAGGAGGGATGGAAGAGCTGGGTCAAATGCTGCCGAGGGGCCAAGCATGATGAGGAGTCAAAATTGACCACTATATTTAGCAACATGGGGTCACTGATGGCCTTGACAGGGCAGTTTCCATAGAGCGAGGGATCAGGCGAAAAGCCAGAATGGGTGTAAAAGGGGATGGCTCAAGAGAAGATGCAGACAGTGAGTTTAAACAACTCCTTAAAGATTTGCTGCAAAGACACAGGGTGGCAATTGGTGGGGGTGAATTAGGGTCAAGGAGTGCTGTTGGTTTAAGAGGATGGACGTTTATATACTGATGGTGCCAACTAGCAGGAGAACAAAATAGATGAGGCAGTGAAAGAGAGGATGGTTTTGGGAGTGACAACCCAGAGAAGATGGGAGGGATGGGGCCTCGGGGACTTTTGGAGGAACTGGCTTTCGATGCCACTTTTAATAAGCGGTGGGGCACCGAGAGTGAGGTCACAGACATCAGAAGGCGAGCGGATGTGCTGGGAGTTGCTTGTGAAATTTCTCTTCTGTTGGCTTGTTTGCTTGTTCAAAGTAGAAAACTAACCTTACCAGCTGAGGAACAAGGAGGAAGAAAGAGTTACTGGAGCCATGAGCAGAAGATAAGAAAGAGCCTTCCAGGGAGAATGGGACAGTAAAAAGGGCAGGGGGAGGCGGGGGAGTGCGCTCCCAGAAAGTTACATTTTCTCTTTGACGTCCCCAAATGTGTGACGTGTTATTACCCTTCCTGCTGTCTACAAAATAAAAATTAATTATGGTTCAGAGGAAATGCTATTTCATTCTAAGAGGCTGCCTGTTTCTCAGGAATGGTCATCTTAAACTGCAAATATTACAAACAATGTTGAAAAGATGAACCTGTGTACCTAAAATCCCCTATTTTCTATTAATCTGTTTACTACTTAGTTCCCCTATCAATAACACATAACAAATACTGCCATGATGGAGGTACACCGATGCTTAAAAGGAAATGAGATCTGTATCCTTTTGCTAAATTCCATGGCTTCCTTAATATGCAGTTCCACTTGGAATTTAGGAATGTCTGGTATAAGAAGTGAGAAACAGTTTGAGAAAATCCCGGCTCAGAATTATACATCACAACCACATCTCACAAGTATATACAGCCGTAAAAAAGTTTAAAAGCAAAACTCCGTAACTACTCTTAAAGACCTTTGCAAACCTGGGCCTGCCAAGATGTTTCCAAACTGGAAAGGAACTCCAATCTCTTGCCTGGTACCGGACCAGAGGCTGGCCAGCCTTTTCTGTAAAAGCAAGAGAGTAAATATTTTCAGTTTTGCAGATCATTTTGTTGTAACCATGCAGGTAGGCAATAAGAAAGCTAAGAGCACTGGGAGATAGGAAACAAACGGGCATGCCCACACTCTCCCTTCCACTCAGGGCAGCTTCTCTGTGGTGGGGAGCTTTGCCACAATCACTTGCTTCTTTTTTCCATTGGTTTCTTTGTTTCCACCTTACTGCTCGAGCTCAGAACTTCAGGTGGGCCTGGTCCTTCAGCATCCATGCAGAGAAGGCTGAGCGGGGTTGGGAACCCCACCTGATGGAGAAGAGAGATTACTGGGAGGGACATTGTGGAGGCCACCATGACACGAGACAATCACACCTTCCGGGGTGAAAGGGAACGAAGACAAGGGAAGGACACAGTAGTGGGACCCCTAGGTCGCCTGCCAGGCTTGTTCTCCCTCCACGGCAACCATGGGGGCCTGGGGGGTGTTGGGCTTCAGCTACGGTGATTAGGATGAAGGGACTCAATATAAAGGACCCTCCAACTCCTCACTAGGTTCCAAACGCAGCCCCTCTAAGTCCACCCTCTGAGTTTCTGGAACTCTGCTGGAAGAATACATGAGCAGGCCAGAACCAGAGCCCAAGCCAAACATGACAGGGGTCTCGTGGGGCTGTAACCCCATGCTCAGTGGTCGGGGACTCCTTGCAAATCTGCAGAAATCCCTGTTCCACCTCATTCCTGGGAGAAACCCCAGATCTCCTCCTGCTCTGTCTGTTCTTCTCTTGAGGCTATTGTCCTGGAGGGATGCTGAGTCATTGAACCTGGTCCTCCAAACGTACATAAGCAGCCTGTTCAATAAAACAAATTATGCACTTTTTCACATTTGCCAGTTTTTTGATTCCAGAAAGGCTGTGGGACTCATTCTCACAGTCTCCTGTGCCCCCACCACATGGTGGCCCTCTGCTCATGTAAACACGATTTCCCACAACTGCACCCTGCCTCCCAGCTTGTCAGAGGGGAGTGTCCCACAAAGACACAGGTGTTTGTGAGGATCCTGTCCCCCAGCAGAAAACCTGCTCCTGGAGCCACGGTCAGGGATCTGGCCTCCTAAGCCGCTCAGCTCTAATTCAAAGCCTAAAGTGGGGGCCCCGAACATTGCTGAATGACTTTCTGAATCACCTGGACTGGAGGGGACTGATTTTCTTTCCAGGAATGGAGGTAGCGCAGCCTCCATTTTCAGGGCTGACCTTGACGATGGATCTAGTTCCCCCGACTGCAACACAGGAAGGAGTGGCCCTTCCATCCCACAGGTTGGAGACCCAACCCAAGGGAGTACTGAAGCAGTGCATTGCTGCCAGGTCCAGCATCCCTGCAGAGTGGCCTCTGCCCTTGAATGACCCCCTTCCCAGGGCCTTTCTTGCCCGGACACCACCACACCCCAGGCTGTGCCAGAGCTCTGGGGCTCTGCGTGTCCAGGGCACACAGGTGGCACCTGAGCCAGGTGTCCCCTGGGCCTCAAGGGAGAGAGGTCTGCTTCTGCATCAGGGGAAGGTGACCCCACAAGGCTGGCAGGACACTCTCAATATGGACCTCCAGGAGCCCTGGGAGCAGTTTCCCTGCAGGTGTTAAGAGCCATCATCAGGAGGGCAGGCCCCTCTTTGTGCAGACCATCCAGCAGTGCTGGGCCCACGTGCTGACCTCAGAAATCTACATGCCCCCACGATTCCCCAGGCAACCTCACAACTTCGTCACTTGGTGACCTGGGTACCACGAGCTCCTTGGCCATCCCATGAGGGTGGTCCTTGCAGGCATGGTCTCCAGGTTCTCCTGTTGAGAAATCCCCCTGGGTTTCTGTGGTCACAGAGCAGACACCAGAAGATTCTAGTCCTGCAGTGACCCCCACAGCAGTCAGCTCCCCTGTGCATGTCCAGGGACAAATGACAGCAATTTATTGCCAGGAACCGTGATTCCATACTAAGTTCAGGATCCTGGTAACTCACTCTGCACCCCAAAAAGCTTCCATGAGAAATGTGTGTATTGGGATGTCTGTGCCCCTAGAAGAGCTGTTCCTGAGGGTTCCTGGGACCCTCCAGCCCCTCTCAAGGTTCTCAGATCCTGGGTCTAAATTTCTATCTGCCTCTTTTGGTGTACGGCCACCTGTGTCTCGTGGTCACGGGTCACTTTATTGCATGACTTGGCATGTTCTTAGTGCTCGTCCTCCACCCCTGCACTAGACTCCCAAGATGTTCCCACTGACCCTTGGCTCCCTGGGTGGCTCAGGGGGCCCTAAGTCTGCACCCTTCACTCTCCTCCTCTACCCCCACCTCTGGGGCCACCCCTAGGTGGACTTGGAGGTGTTTGTAAATGAGTCTTACACAAGGACATGTCTGGACAAAGCAGGACCCCACCCCCGGAAAACTCACCTGCTCCCTTCTCAGAAGAGGACCCCACAGCCCCACATTGCCTCCCAGGGGTCTGCTCAGGACACAGTCCCCCAGTTCTGGGCAAGGTGTCTCCCTGGAATCCTTGCTTCCAGGAAGAGTCTCTCTGTCCTTCTTCAGAGTTTAGAGGTGTTCCCATGTCCCTGACCACCAAGATGCCCAGCACAGTCCCTTCAGTGACCTGGAGAGACAAGGAACTTATGTGGCCACAGGTCTCACAGGACACACCTGCTGGGACCCCAGGCTAAAGGGCTGTCCTTCTGCCTTCTCAGGTGTGGCTCCCGTGGTATCTTTTTGCAGGGGGCCCAAACGGGGAGTGTGGCCCAAAGCAGTTCATGGGGCTCTCTGGGCAGGGAAGACTTGGGCCAGGTGGCCTTGCCTGGTTTCCCTGCTGGGCCACTCTGAAAACCCCCGCTCCTCTGGCTGTGGCTGGAGGCCCCTCAAACCTCAGGGCGGGGCTCTTTCTCTCAGCCTCCACTGACTCCAAAGCCACGCTGGTGCTGGCGAGGGGAAAGAGCTTTCTTGCCTTCTTTTGGCCAAGTTGCCACAGGTGGATGCTGCGGGGAGCTGGAGAGAGAGGTAGCACTTGCTCAGATGTGAGTGGTTAAGCAATTTGACACCCTGTCAACTAGCCTTAAACATTGGAATGAGGTCTTTCCCGGTAAAGCTGGAAGTTACTTTCAGTAACTTGTCTAAAGATTTCTTTTTTTTTTCCACTTAAAGACTCATAAAACCTCTCCCAGGTCATTCCTGGTATGGACCATTATCCAGGGATCAATCAGGAAATGCAGGAGGAGAGGGGTGGGGGTGGGGGAGAGGGGAGGCTAGATCAGAGCCCACGGAGAGGAGATGCCCCTCCCAGGAGCCTCACACTGGGCAGTGGCTTCTGGCATCCAGCTCTCCTGTTCTCAGGCCCATTCCATCTGCGGGGTTTTCCAAAAACATAATGGTGGAAGGGCCATGGAGGACACCTAGAACTTCCAGAATAGACAGGGGGAGCAGAGTTACCATGCTGGCCCTGGGTTTGGAGACAGACCTGCAGTGGAGACCACAGGCTTCTGAGAAGCCAGTTTCGAAATAAAGGCAGTATGCACTGGAATACCCGGCTCGAGAGAGTGCTTCATCATAGACATGTAATTTACATAGTTCTCACCACTAAATTCTGTGTTCCCAACACGCTACATGAATGACGGCTTCAACACACATTCATTTCTGAGATGTGAAAAAGTGTAGAGCCGCTCTTTCATCCTGCATAATGGGCATGGCTACACTTAAGAACACTTACCAAGATTTCTCAGCAAGAGCCAATTTCGAAATAAAGGCAGTTTGTGCAGGAAAACCCTGTTGGAGTGAGGGCTTCCCCATACACATGTAAGTTATAGAGTTCCCCTCACCATGAAATGCTGTTCCCAACATGCTACATGCATGAAGGCTTCGACACACATTCAGTTCTAAGCTGTTAGCATGTGGAGAGCCGCTCTTTCATTCAGCACAAAAGGCATGGTTACACCCAGGAAGATTTACCCAGATTTCTCAGCTGCTTCCTTCAGCCAGATTCAAAATAAAGGCAGTTTGTGCTGGGAAAGCCTGTTGGAGCGTGTTCAGAGCTGTTTCGGGCTCTGTCCCAGCTGGAGGGTGCAAAGCCCAACCTCCAGAAAGAGGGACCAGGACCCCACCCGCCAGGTGGTGTTGCCTTTGTAGGGGAACAGTGATCTTTGGGTAAGATATATTGCGGCTCTCTCTAAAAACTGCTTTGACTTAAGTTTGCATCCTAGTCACCAGTTCCAGGACAACAGAAAAGGCATACCCTACATCCCTTTGCACTCAACTCTTCCCAAAAGAGCAAATATTTGTCCATGAAAATACCAGCTGCTCTTCTAAGGCCCACTAAATACCCAGCAGTGTGGGCGGTGCACTCTTGATCAGGGACAGGAGGAGAGGGAACAGCGGTCCTCCTGCAGGCTTGGCCTGGTGTGGCAGCTGCGCTGTGGGTGCGTGGTGGGGAGGGAATGCAGGGAATCCTGTTTGAGGGGCCTCTGTGCACGCCTGCATTATAGTCTGAGGCTTCATACAAAGGCTCCAGGCATCCTAACTGGTTAGATACAGCCCCCACCCTTGGGCTGGAACCACCAGGAGATAAGTACCTGTAACAGGGACGGTGCCTGGTGTGGGGAGAGGTCATGGGACACTCCGGGGGCAGGGGCGGTGGTGCTGGGGAAGGCAGGGGATGCAGTGAAGGGTGGAGGGAGCAGGGTCCTTTGCTTGGGGGTGCGAGTTCTTTGGGAGACCACAGGGAATGGCACACATCATCCCCACCCTATACCCCAAATTCCTAGCCCCGCCAACACAGGGGCTGCTCTGCACCCTCTCAACGTGGCTCTCCTGTAAGACCGCACCCAACCAGGCATCTGGCACCCTGCCCTACCTCCCCTCTTGGGACAGATCCCGTCTTCTTGGAAACTGCCTAGCAGCGCGTATTCAAGGCCGGCAGCCGGCCTGGCGGATCTGCACTTCAGGTGCCCTACCTGGCCAGACGTGCCTGCCTGGGCTCAGTCCTCTATCTTGCCCACAGGTAGCCTGGGTCCACTTCCGGTGCAAGCGGAGGCCGCGGAGCCCAGGCTGAGCCCCGCACACAGACAGGTGAGGGTGCCCCCGCCCCGCTGCCCCGCCGCCGCGCCCACTGTTGGCAGCATTGCCCCAGCCTCCGGCCGGTGCCACCTGCAGCTGAGGACCTCCGCGCAGCCCCGCCCGCCCCGGCCCCGCCCAGCTGCCCCATAAGCCTCCCCCCACCCCCGTCCTGGCCGCGCCCTTGCTCCCATTGGCTCCGAAAGTTCTGCTCTCGCACGTCTAACCTCGGGAGGACGCAGACGCAAGCGCTAGGGGAGGGCCCCGCGGCGTTGCCATGGATAAAGACGCCGCGCTCCTCGCGGGCTGGCGTGCGCTTCTGGGGCAGGCAGCGGGCTCCGGAAGTGTGCAGCTGCCCGGGGCCATGGCGGTGTTTGCTGCTGGGGATGGCGGCTTGCTTGGCCGGGCCACTAGTTCTGGCCGCGTCAGTCGGCGGCCGACATCCTTTCTGGGGCGGCGTCTCACAGACGGTAAACGTACGGCAGCGCCGTTGGCGGGGCCAGTGGACATGGACCGGGGTGGGATCCGGGTTGGTGTGGCGGCCGGGGAGGGCTGAGGTCATGATGGCAGCCCTTCTTGGTGAAACAATAAAATGAATAGCCATTTTCACAAGACCTCTGAGTAAATCTACTAGGGAACTTCATCCTGGACTGAGGAAGAGGACTGGGGAGGAGGGGGCATTCAGGGGCACAGAGAACCACGGGCCACCTGTCCCACGATGGACTTTAGACTCACCCTCACCCTTCAGGAACTACTAAATACACACAGACAGAGTGCTATGGACAAGATTTTTTTTTTTAAACAAATCCCTGAATCCCTAGCAGGTCTTGTTTCTACCCATACACAAATGGCTTATGTGCATAATGTTTCACAAAAGCCTTAAAATATTATCACCCCAACTTGACACATCAAGAAACTGAGGCAGAGAAGTTTATCACATTCTACAAGATTAGAGAGAGGCCACGTCAGACACCGTATTTAAATCCAAGCCCCTGCTCCAGTGCTCACACTAGAAAGTGTGACATACTGCCCCTTTCCTGCCCTCTCCCTGCAATCAATCTCTGAAGAGTCTTTTCTGTGTCACCTGGAATCACAATCACATTCATTTTCCACAAAGAGCTATGTCACTCCTTGGAGGACTTTTCAAAATCTAAAGGGTTGGTTTGAGAGGAGAGATTTGCATTTTCTGTTTCTCAAAGGAAACATGGCTTTAAAAGAAACTGAAAAGTAGTTATCTAGTCTAAGCCCTCATTGTGCAGAGAAAAAACCGGAGGCTCAGAAGAGATGAGGAAAGGGCCTTATTAACAAATATTGCCTCAGTGCAGCACCAAGCCAGACCTGGCACTTCTAGGGGAGGATCTGGAAGGCCCAGGAGAATGAGTGTTAGAAAACAGAAAGAGAAGAAGCATACAAGGCCCCGTCTCTTCACCACCATAACATGAATTTCCACCAAATTACCCAGAATGGGTGCAGCCAATATTAAGTTTGTCAAAAGAGGTTATAGAATTCTCAACCATAGTGGAAATTCCAACATTTACTGTGCTTTTTTCCCAGTTCAAGCATCAATTCAGTGGGCACTCTGTACCAGGGACTACACGAGGCCTGGGGTTCTCCCAAATACAGATCTCTATTACCACGTGTGCAAACCACATTAAGGCCACCAGAAGAAAAGCGCCCACAGATAAGATGGAATTACTGAAACTGAAAGCAGCAAAAGAGCATATATTACTAGGAAAAACGGTGCTCCTAGTAATGGACACATGGACATAGAATGCAAACTGTGTTTAGCAGGCAGGAAAGGGGGGATTAACAGATACAAATTAGTAAATATAAAATAAATGACAAGGGCCTGCTATATAACACAGGGAACTATATTCAATTTCTTGTAGTGATTTATACTAAAAACAATCTAAAACATATATATATACATATGCATATGTTTATAACTGAATCTCTGCTGCACACTTGAAAATAACATTGTAAATTGACTACACTTAAATAAAAAATAATTTTAAAAAATAAGTAAAAATAAATGCAACGCCATTAAGAAAAAATAAAAGAACTCTCTAATCCCCTTAACTGTAGGTGGTCGAGAAATCTAGCTGCAAACACCAAGTCCACTGGATCACTCCAGCACTGGCTGTCACTCTTTCTGACCATCAGAGAGTCACTTGCTTCACTGAGGTTACTTTTCTCTTCTGTGAAAGGCTACAGTTGCAACTAACGATGTATAGAATCTCATCATTCACAAGCCCAAAAAGTAGTGAGAACTTCACATGGGCCAGGCTCTGGTCAGATGAAAAGATAGGGTCCCAGATATATTCATGGGTAGAAGAAGTTTATGCCATAAAGTTATAAATTCTTCCTGTTTTGATAGACAGATTCATTTCAATTCTGGTTAGAATTCCTACCAGATTTTTCTTGGAATATAACAAGTTAATTTATGGTCAGGAATAGCCAAGAAATTTCTTTAGAACCACCACTTGGGAGGGGTGGATAGGTCATTCATTTCCACTGCTCTTTCTGAAGTGATGAAAACGTTCTGGAATAATAATGGATGCACCACTGTGAATATGCAAAAAGCTGCTGAATTGTACCATTTAAATGGATGGAATTCATGGTTTGTGAACTATATCACAATAAAACTGTCCTATGAAAATTATTTCTTGACAATTATTTTTCAGTTTATACACTAGTCTGTCCCACAATTTAAGAAAAACAAAAAACCTAAACAAGCCAAACTCTGCCAGGAGCACTTTAGGACTGCAATATCCCTGGGTCTCCAAGGCCTCTGGTGGTGCTGTTCCTGTTAACGCACAATAGCTGGGCTGGGCTAGTTAGGGACTGTAACTATCTTTTGAAAATCGAGGATCACTCCTTTCACCCTGGGAGAGGGAAGGAAGGAGGATGTCACAGCCTCATGCCTTCAGCACATTTTTAACAGAACCAAGCCCTGCTTTCACCACTGCAATCCCTCTCACTATAAAAACACGTGACATCAACAAGCACCGCCATCATAACACCTGAAAGTGTTCAAGGTACTTACCTGAGGCAGAAACATGGAGGGGGGAGACAGAACCTCGCTTAGCAGTGACGCTCCCTTTTCCCGACTCCACCAGGAGAAGCTGGGCGTTAGAGCCGGAGGCTTTCAGCCCAGGTAGCAGCGCCCACGCCACAGAGCTGGTCCTCAGGGAGCGGGAAAGGGAGAGCAGGGCAGCCCCGGGGTCGCGGGGCAGGGAAAGCGGGGAGGGGGACGCGGGCTGCAGCCTCGCTCGGAGGACAGCCCCAGCCCCAGTCCCAGGCGCCCGCCCCCGTCCGGGTCCGCAGACCCCGCCCGCCCGGGACACAGCCCGCCCAGGGGCGGGGACGGGCCGCCGGACGAGAAGAGGAAGCCCGGGAGGAGAGGACTAGCGGGAGGGAGAGGGGAAGGGGACGCCAGCCGCGGACTGAGGGGATCCCGGCTGGGTGAGAGATGGCAGGTGCACACCAGGCCCTGGACACTGTGGCCGGGACGCCGGGGCAGGTGGCGCTGGCAGAGGGGTCTGGCCTGAGCAATTCATCTGAACACGGGCTGACTAGCGCCCTTGGGGTCTGTGACAGGCGGACCGCCCTCCCGCAGCCGCCTGACCCCTTTCCCAGGAGCCCCCCACCTTGCACTTCCACAGTCAGAGGCCCCGACCCCAGGCAGGAACCAAAGGCCTACCGGGCGACGTAGTTGAGAAGCCTTTGGGCCCGATCCCCGGCTCGGATATGGAGCTCCCAACCAGCGGACCACTTGGCACTGACTGCGCATGCGCAGGAGGGCCAGCGATCCTCTCTGGGTTCTGTGAGAGAAGGTGGGACAGCGAGGGAGGGAGAAGATGGGAGCGGGTGGAGAGGACGGGAAAATTGGAGGGATACAGATGGACAGGATGAGCAGAGAGAAGGAAGGGATCTGGAGAAGGGAGGGTCTTAGAGGAGTTGGAGAAAAAAAGCTTTACCTCTGGGGCACCCCTAGGCGGCAGACCTGCCTCTGTACCCTTCTGCTACCCTTCAAGCCCCGCAGCTCAATTTTACCACCGTGATCCAACCCTCCGTCCGATGCTTCTGCAGAAACCCTAGGGAGATCACACCCGTTGCCCCCACGCGGAGCTGGGTTTTCTGTTGCTCTGAGAACCAAGCACCCGCAGGTGTTGTCGCTCAGAACTACCTTGGGAAGAGCACATATTCCCCTTTTACACGCTGGGAAACAGGCAGGCAGGATCTCTGCCTTAGCTCCACTGTCCCAGGTGTTGGGCTGGCGGGGAGCGGGATGGTACAAGATCAGAGCCCCAGACAGAGCAGACTGCCTGAGTGTTGGTGCATAGTCCCCATCCCTCCTGGGTAAACCATACCCCACCCTAGTGGAAACATCAAGGGCTCACAGTAGTTCCCTGGGTGTGGGAGAGCTGTCCTCATGTGAAGGAAAAGTCCAGCTGGGCTAACAAGCTAAGTCACAAATCTAAGTGTGATAAGTGTCAGTTTACTGATCTAAATTATGCTGGGCTATCTCGTAAATCTGAAGTTTAGTGTCAGTTTATTGGCCTAACAACCTAACTCGTAATTCCAAGCTCAACAAGTGTCAGTAATGTGATCTGTTACAAATTGATAAGCTCCAGTGTACTTATTCCTTGCTTTTTGTTCTTTGAGCCTTATTGGCTAATGCCCCCTTACTTGTAACTAAGCCTTTAAAACCTCATGTGCACGTCTTGGAGGTACTCAAAACTTCGGAGCCGAAGCCCCTCTGAGCCCACCGGCATAATAATTCTGAGTACTCCAACACTCCGATTGGTGCTTTTGTCTTGGCTGGCCTGTTTCCATAACACTCAGCTCCAGTGCCCAGCTTTCTAGGTAGATAGGAGTGTTACCAAGTCGAAATTAATTCTCCTCAGTGCAGGACAGGCCAATAAGTTGGGAGACCAGATGTTGGGGCATGGAATAGCAAGTTTCTGTAGACCTAGATGGCAAACTAATGTCCTGGAAAACCATCTCCCCAAGTCACAATTCAGGCTCCTTTCCTATGTGCTTGGTTAGTGCAAACTTCTTGGTGTAGGAATTCCTTCTTGTTAGAATCCTTTCTTCTTGCAGCTATCTGCGTGGGTCAGATCCCTGTAAACCTCCAACAAAAGAAACGTTATTTTCTATTCTGCAATTTGCTATCTTTTAATGAATGAAAAAGTGTTAAATATCCTTAAAGGTCAGAGCCTTCAGAATAGGGTCTCCTGTTTATTTCAGGCTCTAGGCAACATTGTTTTACAAGCAAGATGAAGCCTAGGTGACAGAGCATAGGGTTAAATTCAAAGGAACAAATCTAATATGGAGTCAGATTTGTTCTGTTATATTACCCGGCCAGATGCCACTTGAGGATTTAAACCCCTTTAAGTTAAAAATAACTAAAATTTTAAAGGAATTTACATACATAGGTGGGAATGTGCAAAGCATATCTGGAAAAGCACCCAAAGGATAGTAAACAGAGGCATCTCCAGAGAGGGCTGAAAGAACAGAGGATGAGGGAAAACTTCTTTCACTTGTGTATTTTTGTTCTCTGAGTTTTTTTTAAACCATTTCCTTGTATTTCTTTTTCAGATAAAACAAATGTGTAATGGAGCAAAGGAGTAATTAGCTTAGCAAATACAGCAGCCATGGAATCATTAGTCATCACTTTTGATTTAAGCCAGAAAGCATTTTTTGACTCTCTCCAATGTGCTCTGTCCTGTTTTAAGACTTCTATTAATATTATTATTATTATTATTATTATTATTATTATTATTATTATTATTATTATTATTACTATTACTACAAGTACTACTACTATGACTATTACTATTATTACTATTATTTTATGAAATAATAACACGGTTTACCTCACCCCTGCCCATGGCTGGTGGAAAACCAACTGAGTTTTTCTTGAGTTGTTTTCCAAGGAGTAGAGATGAGTTTATAAACAGAACACATCTTCAGGGCAAAACAGGCAGTGTGCATTACCAGCAGGCCAGACAGCAATGAAGGGTTTTCAATAGAGGCACCCAGAAGCTGAGAGAGAAAGCCTCCAGGACACTACAAAAAGCTGCCCAAACTGCCATCTCCATGGTACTACTGAAATAGGAAAGAACAAATCTGACTCCATATTTGATCTGTTTCTTTGACTTTAACAAAGCCAAGTTAATATGCTCCGGTCTTTTCATGGGTTATGATGTCACAGAGGAAACGGACAGGTCAACAAGGAACCACTCTGCCGTGATCACGGAGCCGGGGAAAGGGATGGGCTGCAAGATGTATGAAGCAGCCACAACTGTGCCCGTGCTTCTAGGCAGGTATCCAAAATCGCCTCGACAAGGTGTCAAACATTTGTGCCCATGTCCTCATCAACAGACATGTATTAAAGACAAATGGAAACATATAAAAGGCCAATACCCTTGCTGGGTACACCGTCCAAAGAACAAAGTCTCAGTTTGACAACTGGCCATCTCGGTTCCATGGGATTCATTCTTGGAGAACCTTAAAAACCACTCTTCTGTCCTCAAGAATTGCTGCATATTTGTCCTATCTTTGGCTCAGGGATGCAGCACGTTCAAGTGAACTTTAATGTCTGCACAGATTTGACTGTCTTTTTCCAGGTTCACTTGTCCATTCAAAAGAGGCCTGAGCTAAGTCCATCCTCCGTAAGATCTATTCCCTCCAGTGACAGCTCATTGAGCCTGCAATTAAAAGCCAAGTGAACAAGACTGTCCTCAGCTAAAAAGTTCACCGATCTTTCACTGTTTTCTTAATCTCCTCTCCTGGCTAATTGCAACAGACTAACACCTCCCTCCACCAAGATACCCAACTATGTCATTTTTCTCCCCAAAGAGAAAATAAGGTCCATAAAATAGGAGACAACTCCATAGTCACCTCTGAATTCTTAGCATATAGTAATGTCAATAAATACAACTCAGATTATTGTTAGTTTCCTTTAAAACCTTTCTGGTTATTTGAATGAGACCTTGGAAGAGAGGTGTTTGCTGTCCAGTATCTTGATCCACAAGACTCTGGAGGCCTTTTTCGGAATAGCTGTTCACTGATTCATTCAAAATACAACTTATCAATCAAGGAGTAGCTGTGCTTTTCTGCCAGGAGTTTGTGGTCACTCTCATGCCAGAACAGCTTTAAACTATATCCTTACTTTGGATTTGTTATTTTTCCCCTCTTCCAACAAAATTGACTTTTCTTACTTTCTTGTTTTGAGGAATTTTTTTTTCCTATTTCACCCTTTAGTAAAGCAAGATTCTCAGGATGGGCTTGGCCCATTATATGATCACCCATCCAACTCCTAGTGTGAGAGGTCTGGGGCTCACATCCCTCCCTCCTGTCAAGGCAACTGAAAATCAGTTCAGGAGCCAACCAGCACACCACGGCTTCTAACGCTCACGTATCTCTCAGAAACCCTGCTTTCTCGTTTGTCTTGGCTTCTGAGAATTTTCCCTCACTTTCTTGACAATGAGTTGTGCAGCTTGAAAGATGAGGAAGGAAGGTTTTATTTCTCAATCAGCATTTTAAGGAACTTGTGTAATGAAGGTTTTCAGGAGTTTCTAGTACCCTCCATTGCCGAGACAGAAAACACACTAGACATTTTCTAAATTTAGTTCTCATGTGCATTTTTTCTGTGCTTTTTTTTTCTTAACTGCTAACAGACATTTTTTAATTAAAAAAAAATAAGGCCCCAAAAAGAATAGAACACTGAAGGGGCAAACAAAATTAAAGGGCAAAGACAGAAAAATGATAACTACTCTACAAAGTTAATGTAATACATACACTATGTATCAGATCAGCAATTCTCAGTAACAGCTAATTGAAACATGACCATGAGGTAAAATTTCTCTCCTGTCAGGACATGGCCAACAGAAAATACAATTAAACCAACAAACTAATTTCCTAAGTCTGGCGAGGTACAGAAGTCTACAAGCTAAATGTGTCTTATTCTAGAAAAGAGGGAGTCTCACCAGCTCTTTTCTGTGGAGCCTGAGCCCACGGGAGGACGGTGAAGTGAGCTCTGTAAGTACCCAATTAGCAAAGTGAGTGATGAATAAATAGACGTGAGCTTTGATGACAGAGATAATACTACTATTCGTTTGTCCTTTAAAGTATGACTTCACGTTCAGTGATCAATACTTCGGCGTCCTTAGGAGTTGAGATTTTAGGAAAATGCACAACCTGGGCCCAGATCTCCTCTTTAAGCTCGTGACACTGCAGTTAGTTGTCTCAAAGGCAGCTCCAACTCCACATGCAAAGAGCTGACTTCACGGTGTTCCTCCCATAGCCGTCCTTACCAGGGCCCCTGGTCGGAGGGTAAGGTCTCCCTGCGTCTCCCAACTCAGGCCCATCACTCACAGATGTGAATGGACCCCTCCTTCAGGGACCAGATATCCTCAGACACCGAGTCCCACTACCCTCAACTGACCTACCAGATACTCACTGGCACTCACTCAGCACTGACCCTCTGCTGGAGACCACGCTGCACACTGCACAGTGTATCTCACTGGATCTCCACAATAGTCCTGGGAATTGGGTACATCACTGCTTCAATTGATTAGATAAATTGTTTCACTTCCTTGCGTGCGTCATTCAAACTGACACGGCTACTAAGCCACAAGCCTGGGCCTGAAAACCACTTGAAAATTGGACACTGCTACACCTCGCAGCCACCCTACTCTGACTCATCACATCATCTCCTGCCAAGCCTTCTAAATGTTTCCAAACATTCTAGAAGACAAATATGAACTATGAGAGCACCCCACTCTCCTACTTAAAATCTGTCAATGATGGTTCACTCCCCTTAGGAGAAAGCCCAACCAGGCCTGAGCACAGCCTAAGGCCCCAGCATCCGCTTTCCCTGCACGGCCGCGCCGCCTCACCCACCACGCAGCTCTACACGTGCCGTGTCTAGGACAGGGATGCTGACTCCGCACAACCCAGGGCTTGTCTCACTCGAACAATGATCACCTTCTTCAGTGTTCATCTTCTTCATTGCTGACTCTCACAAAAATGTTTTCTCATGATGAATCAATATCTTTTTCCTTACAACTGCCCATCATTAATAATGAGCTCCCCCCAAAGAGAGAAGACCTAATTCTCAGTCTCCTTATCTGTAAAGTGAGAATAACAAGGAAATATGTGAGGTTTCAAGAGAAATAATATTCATGTGAGGCTGAGGGACAATTCCATCATACAGTAAGCATTCAATATGTGCTTACTTAATATTAATAAGAATATATTGCATTCTAGCAACCTTCAATCAATGTTTTATGACTTTGTCCAACAGACTACTGACAAACTGTTGGACGAACCACTTTGAGCAGATCAGCACAAGCATACTGGGAGAGGTAAGTGCTGACTCCAGTTACAGCTGCAGCCACCCAGCACTACGGGGCGGGGGCAGTTTGCTCAAACTCTTACATGTTGCTTGAGCATTTAGTTCTCATTATAGAATAAAGACAGTTGTTCTTTAGTCAAAGCTCCTGAAACATAAATCTTCAAAGATTGATGCAAATTAGGTTTCAAGTACAACACTCTCACTAGAATTTATTTGAAAATTATAGTCTTAGCTACTCCGCACATCAAAAGGGCATAATCTTAATGTATCTGACTAAATACACTGAAAGGGTTGTTTAAAAGTAATTAAGAAGAAGCCATTCAGAATAAGCTCTCAGTATCACCTGCACAAAGACCCACCCAAGGGTCTCATTTCTCACTTCCACATAGGTGTTTTCAAGTAGCTTACCTTGGGTCTTGGTTTCTTATAACACGGGGCGGGGAATAGTTGTGGATAGATTTATGTAGCAAATATATACCAAGGGTATTTGTTGTGAAGGAATTCTACAAATAAGAAGATTGATACATAGTCCCACCCATAAGAAATTCAGCCTTTCCATTTACAACAGCATTAAAAATAAAGTGAGAGATACATTTAACAAAAATTTACAAGATTTGTACATTGAACTTTTTGAAGTATCACCAGAATAAATTTTAAAAGATCTACATATATGGAAGACATCCCATTTTCATGGAATGATTGACAATATTATTAAAAATGTTAAGAATCCTCAAAGTGAACTATATATTCAGTGGAATCCCTATCAAAATTCCAGCTGACTTCTATGCAAAATTGAAAAACTGATCCCAAAATTCACATGGACGTGCAAGGGGCCCAGGACAGCAAAAACAACCTTGAAAAAGAAGAGTAAAGTTGGAGGACTCACTTTAAAGTGTACTAAAATGCTATAGTACTAAGTCAGTATGATACTGGCATAAGTTTGGATAAATAAGTCTAAGAGACACAATAAAAACCCACGGGGAAAAACTTACATTTACAGACACTTTTCCACTAGGGGGCCAAAAACACTCCATTGAAAGAATAGTCTATTCAACTAATGGTTCAGGGACAGCTGGGTATCTGCAGGCAAAAGAATCAATCTGGAATCTGAACACCCATATTTTATATAACAAATAAAATTAATTGAAAATAGATCACAGACAGAAATGTAAAAATTAAACCTATAAACTTTCTAAAAGAAGACACAGTATAAATCTTTGTGGGCCTAGGATAGGCTTTGGTTTCCTAGATACAAAACCAAGAGCACAAGTGATAGAAGGAAAAAGCAGATAAACTGGACTTCATCAAAACTAAAACCTTTTTCTTACAAAGGACATCATCAAGAAAGTGAAATGACAGGGGAAAAGGGTATCTCAAGTCAGAGAGTGCGTGCTTTGCAAAAAAATAAAATAAATCTTTACATCAAACTACCTCCCTTGTAAAGAAATTGTTTTAATGTTTAAAAAAATATAGTTAAAGGACAATGTGCAGAATAGAAGAAAAATTTTGCAAAGCATGTATCTAATAAGAGAGTAGTATCCAGGATATATAACGAATGCTTACAACTGAACAATACAAAAAAATACACCCAATTTTTAAATTTACCACGAATTTAAATAGATATACAAATGGCCAATAATCATATGAAAAGATGCTCAGCATCACTAGGGAAGTCAAAAACAAAATGAGATCTCATTTTACACCCACTAGGATGGTTATAACCAAAACATGGACAATAACAAATGTCGTTCAGGAGGCAGAGAAACCTCATATGCGGCCAGGGGAAAGGAACAATGTTGCAGCTTCTTTGGAGAAGTCTGGTATTTCCTCAAAAGCTTAGAGTTATATGTCTCAGCAATTCCACTCCTACATATAGAGTCATCTCTCAATATCCTTGGGGGGTTGGTTTCAGGAACCCCACACCCTGGATACCATAATCCAAGGATGTTCGAGTCCCTTTACAATCAACCATCTGGATTCATGTAGTGGAAACTACAGATATGGCGGGGCAAATGTACAGCCAACAGAATGAAAACATATTCTCATAAAAAATTTCACATCAATATTCATAGCAGTATCATTCAGAGTAGCCAAAAGTTACTAACAATATCCATCCATCAATGAACGGATAAACACATTTACCAAGAATAGGCCCACAAACTTTTGGTCATTGAAACTTTGACAAAGGAGGTGAGAACATACAATGGAGTAAAGACAGCCTCTTCAGCAAATGGTGTAGGGAAAACTTAACAGCTGCATGTAAATCATTGAAGTTAGACTACTCCCTCACAGAATATACAAAAATGAATACAAAATGTGTTAAAGACTTAAACATGTAGACAAGACACTATAAACCTCTTAGAAGCAACCATAGGCAAAACATCTGACATACATCTCAGCAATGTTTTCCTAGAGCAGTCTACTCAAGCAATAGAAAAACAACCAAAAATATACAAGAGGGATCTAATTAAACTTACAAGCTTTTGCACAGCTATGGAAACAGTAAGCAAAACAAAAAGACAACCAACCTATGGAATGGGAGAAAATATTTACAATAAATGAAACTGCTAGGGGCTTAATTCCCAGAATATGTAAACAGCTTTTACACTTAATAAGAAAGAAAAACAAACAATTCAATTCAAAAATTGGCAGAAGTCCTAAAGAAACATTTCTCCAATGAAGACGTACAAATGGCCAGTAGCCACATAAAAAAATATTCATTATCATTATCAGAGAAATGCAAATCAAAACTGCAATCAAGTATCACCTCTCACCAGTCAGAATAGCCATCATTCAGAAGTTCACCGACAAGAAATACTGGAAAGTCTGCGGAGAATTGGGAACACACCTGCACTGTGGTGGGGATACAGTTTGGTGGAGCCATTGTGGAAAAGTGTATAGATGTTCCTCTAAAGACATAAAATTGACCTCCCAGATGACCCAGCAATCCCACTCCTGGGCATATATCCAGAAGGAACCCTAATTGAAAAAGACACCTACACCCCAATGTACACAGCAGCACTATTTACAATATCAAGACATGGAAGCAACCGAAATGTCCACTGAGAGATGACTGGATAAAGAGGTTGTAGCATATTTGTCCAATAGACTACTATTCAGCCATAAAATAATAATAAAATAATGACATTGGCAGCAACATCAATGGACCTGGAGAATGTCATTCTAAGTGAAGTAAGCCAGAAAGAGAAAGGAAAATACCATATGAGATTGCTCACATGTGGACTCTAAAAAAAAAAAATAGAAAGAAACAAAAAAATAAACTTATCTACAGAACAGAAACAGACACAGAGACATAGAAACCAAACTATGGTTACCAGTGGGGAGAGGGTGTGGGAAGGAATAAACTGGGAGTTCAAGATTTGCAGATACTGAGTATGTAAAGAATAAACAGCAAGTTTATACTGTATAGCACAGGAGAATATATTTAATATCTTATAGTAACTTATGTTTAAAAAGAGGATGAAAATGAATACAGGTAGGTTCCTATTTAGCTGAAGTGTTGTGCTGTACACAAGAAACTAACACAAAATTATAAACTAACAAGACTTCAATGAAAATATTTTTAAATAGACCAAAAACGAAAACAAAGGAAAAGGATATTATCAAGCAAAAAGAATAAAGTACTGATTCAGGCTACAATTATGGATGAACCTTGAAACTTTATGCTAAAATAAGCCAGACACAGAAAGCCAAATAGTGCCCTTTAAAGTGAACTGTATCTAAGCGTTTATTGTACTACTCCTGTAAATTTTCCAGAGGTTTGAAATCTATCAATATCAAAATAAAATGTATTATGCATTAAAAACTTAAAACGCTTCCTCACAGGAGGGCTTTAATTATTAAATGCAGAAACGCATATAAAGCTCTTGGAAAAACAATTTGCACGTCCACACACAGTCACTGCTGTCACTGCCACTCAGAGGGTGGTGACAGCGCTGATGAGAGCTGCCTCCACTCGCTCCCCTGCAGAAAGGAGTGAAGGCCTGAGCTCTGACAGGCAGGGTGAGCGTGAACCTGAGTCATACACAGCCACGTTCCAGACTCTGCGTTACCCAACTTTCTTATACAAACTGCAACATGTAATGTAAACACGCTAGAGGGATGTATCTTACAACACAGGGAATACAGACAATGTTTTACAGTAACTATAAATGGAGCATCTATTGTACACCTGAAACTAATATCATATTTTAAATCAGCTATATTTTTATGAAAAATTAAAAAATATTTTTAAAATGCTATCACTTTAATATTCAATTCGGTTTTTAAGTTACTACTAAACAGCTCAGAATGTATAAAAGCATTTAATTGTGCTGTTTGCTTACATATTTATTTACATTCAGCCTCTTGCTAAAAGAGAATTTAAACAATTCTGTTAAACACAGCTTAACAACCATAACAACAAAAGGCAAAACGGAGAGTGAAGAGAAAATGGAGATTCAATACTTAAATGAAACCAGGGGGAAGTAAACTCATAAAAATGGATTCCATGAAGTCAGGGAAGGGGTTAAGGCTGACTAGAAATTCAGCTGTAGGATTCTTGGCAGCGAAACCAAAAAGAAAAGATGATGGGGCGGGTGGTAGAGCGTGTGCTTAGCGTGCACGGGGTCCTGGGTTGAAGCCCCAGGGCTTCCACTAACAGGTAAATACATCTAATTAACTGCCCCCCTAAAAGATCACCAAAGAAAAGAAAAAGAGAAATTTCTTTCCCAAAGAACCCTGATATTAAATTTGGATTAAATATTAAAAAAAAGAAAAAAAGAAAAATTCAAAAGATAAGTGACACTGAAGGAAAACCACAGCTGGCCTAACAAGCTAAGTCACAAATCAAAGTGTGATAAGTGTCGGTTTCCTGATCTAAGTTTTGCTGGGCTACCTGGTAAATCTGAAGTTTAGTGTCAGTTTACTGGGCTAATAAGCTAACCCGAAAATCCAAGGTCAACAGTTGTCAGTAACGTGATCTGTTCCAAATTGATAAGCTTCAGTGTACTGATTCCTTGCTTTTTGTTGTTTGAGCCTTATTGGGTATTAGCCCCATACTTGTAATTAACCCTATAAAACCTCATGTGCACGTCTTGGAGGTGCTCAGAGCTTTGGAAAAGAAACCCCTCTGAGCCCGCCAGCGTAATAAATCTCAGTACTCCAACCCTCTGTGTGATTCTTATTTCTTGGCTGGCCTTTTGTTTCCATAACAACACAAGCGATAATGCCCGTGAGATAAATCTGGGGAGGCTGCTGGTAAGTCGCCATGTCTCACGTGGGAAAATCTGAAACATCCTTCTCACCACTCAGAGTCATCATAAGCCCACACCACACCTCCTGCCGTTAAATGCAGGAGCACGGTTAGGGCCCGGCCTTTGCTGTCTTTGTGTCATCACAGTGATACAGGATGGAAGGGGGAAGAGCACAGCCATTCAAGGAAGGCCGCAGCAATTGACATCAAAATGGTGAAGGATTCAACCCCCAATAGGCCTTGAGGCTCAGGATGAAGAGATTTAACTTCTAGCAGATCTTGAGATTCAGTAAACATCCATTGTAATAGTAACCTGGTGAATAACATGCCCCAGGCACCATGGCAGTCCCAATGATAGCCACAAAAGGTCAAACGGTGGGAAATGGCCAACTCCCTGGGAATCCTAGCCCCTTGCCCTAAGGCTGGTCCTTCTACTTATTAGCATATGAAACCACCAAGCCCAAGAAAACAAGCAACACAGCGCCACCTCGCGGTCACCACTCTCTGTCCCTCTTTGGAGAAGACAGACCTTCTGTCTGTGGGGTGTGTACCTACTTCTAATCTGTGCATGAAACCCCCACACCTCGTGACGTTTCTCTTGCATTTCAATGTATCTGTCTGAATATATATACCTTTACTCAACACTGGCTTGCTCTTGAATTCTTTACTGCATGAAGTCAAAGAACAAAATCTGGTGGGGCACATCCCAGGGGCTCAACGAAAGCCTGGGACACAGCCCTTCTCATGCCCAACGTTTTTTATTCTTGTATCAACAGGACTGGGCTGTGAAGTGACGTCTGAGGCCCCAGCTAAGGGACAGAACCAGCTTCCAGGGTTCCAATTTGCGGGCAGCCTCTCCCCCAGCTTGGGCCTTGGGGTCTGCCCGGTTCTCTGTGTTTCTCTGTTGTGCTGACTCCCCAGCCATACAGCGTACTCCTAGGCCTGTCCCCACAAAACCCTTCTCTCCAAAATACAAGCACGTCATGTCACAATCCTCTTGTTCAACCAGGAAATGTTCAGCCCACTTTTTTCCTCCCCAATAAATTACCCAACTGTCCTCCCTCCCATCACATCACTTCTTTCTTTGTGAGAACTCTGCACTCGCCACACCCCATCATGAACACAGGTGTCTTGCTGGCTGTGACCGAGATGTTTCTTTCTCACACAGCAAGCGTCCTTTCACTTTCCCCTTGTTACCTTAAAAAAGCCTTTCCTGAGTCACCCACCCCTCTGATTATGAACTCACAATGTGCTGAAGTTGCAGTCACTATGTGCATACATCCCAGTTTTGGCTAGGTTTCCATCACAAGATCTTCATTAAGGAGCTGCATCAAGAAGTTATACAGGGTATTCTTACATCAGAGTGGAGGAACCTGCAAAAAATTTAAACGGCTTTGAAGAGAGTGTTAACCAGGGACAGAGATGTCGCGGGTCCTAGTCAAAAGTGTCATGAGGAAAAATGTTCTCCCAAGGCTCAGAGTGGCTTCTGAACACAGAATCCTCAGGGAGGAGGTGACAGGCAGTGATTAGGGTGGGTGATACAGGTTACGCTCCCCCAGCTGGGGAAGAATAGGTTTTTTTCTTGTTTTCCAAACAATTTCTTACTATCTTTTTCTCTTATTGCCACATACCATTTCCTACGAATTAAGCATATCAATGTCAGTCACTTGGGCCACTTGGGAGAAGCTACACGATGCCATTCACAGGGATGGGGCATGACAGCCACACCAGTCTAGGTTGAAAGACCAGTGGGGGTATTTGCAAGGTAATCACGGGCATGCAACAAACTCCCCAGCTTCAATGACCTCATCTCAAAGCTGGGGTCAATAAAATTACCAAGCAAATTGCGTGAAGATTATGGCCAATGTTTACTAGGTAAGTGCCCGTGAAAGCTGCCGCTTAATGGGGAATGAGTACGATCAATGAGGCCCTGTCTACCTGCCCACATGCGCCCTGCCTTCCTGCCTTGCTGCAACAGCAGAACTTGTTTAGCTGAGATGAACACCCCCAGAGCAGCCCAGACGGGAAAGCTCCCAGCTCTGCACGGCGAGACGTGTTCCTTTCCTTCTCAGAGCTGATCACAGTTTGCTGTCGTCTGTTTTTATGTTTATCCCTTTTGTAACTCCCTCTCCTCCGGAGTTTTTGCTCAAGCAGCACAGGGCCAGGTGTGTCTTGGGTCCTGCCGGATATTCTGGGCAGGGAAACAGCCAACTCCATATCTGGCTCTGGTGCTGAACGGAGAGAGCAGAAGGCCCAGGGGCCCATGCTGAACTGAGGCCCCTGCACCCAAAATTATGGTCTGACCTTGGGCAAATTACACAGTCTTCTTTACCCTGAGATTCCTCATCTGTCCATGAAAATAACTGCCCATGTCACACAGAGTTACAAGTATTAAAGGAAATCAACAAATTCACAACCTAGCCAAGGGGCTACAAGTGCATCCTCAACAGACAAATGCTGCCTTTACGGCTCTGACGCACGCTAAGCGGGGCGGCCCCACACAGTGAACACTGCTAAGTGCCAGGGTGTTAAATGCTTCATGTGTGCTATAATACTCTTTAGATCTTACAACAATCCCAGGAAGAAATGAATATTATCATGCCCATTTCACAGATTCACCAACAGGTTGAGAGTATGCATTCTATTCCAAGGCCCTATGGTGAAGAAATGGCAATTTAAACCGGAATCTGGGCCCAGGCCTTGGCTCCATCTCTCTCCCATCCACCTGACCACTTGCCTATGAATTCCACCTGTCCAATATAAAAGTTTGCAGCCGGCCATCCCTTAAAAGCAATGTGTGCCACCGTTTGTCAATGTTGTTTAATTACCATAAACTGTTCTCAGAAACCACTACAGTAAAGAAAGTTGGACTTAAGGAATTCTGCATTGCGTTCTCCTGCAATGTGCAGGATCCCTTTCCTACACCTCCAAATCCAAGTGTATGCTTCCTCCGTGTTTATGTTTGCACACGGCTTATTAAAGCAGAAGGTATCTGCAGTAATTCCATCTCGGTTGCTTTCCAAGTTTGCAGATGATCCATATTCGGTCTGTGAACGAAAATACTACAATGTGAATGAGAATACTGCAACCATGTCAGTAAACAAAGAATACTGATACCAAGTCATTAAAGGCTTCCGCCACTCCCCGGCGAGGACAGGCCTGCAGCCCAGCCACTGCAGCAACTCACAATGGTGCCCTCTGAGCAGACTCAGAATAAGAAAGGACGGGCTACTGGCCCGAGATAGCTAGGTGCTTGTCTAAAAAATGAATTCAGTGAGTCCTAATATTTGCTTCCTCCCATTCATACAAAATCACTAAATTCTTGAACTTGAGATACCTGGCTTTCTTTAGATAACAAGTAATCTTTTATTGTTCCAACAACCTGGTCTTTGTTGTAAAGCTCCTATATATCCTAGCTCTGCCTCAACCTCTTGGGAGCAGTCCCTCAGAGAGTTCTGAGAGACGGTCATCCTGGCTCGAGTCCTCCCGCCAAATGAAACATAACTCTTAACTTTTAGGCTGCACGTTTATTTCAGTCAACAGTTTTGGACACCATGAAGCACCACAGCAGATTTCTCTCCACCTGAACTCTCCAAGTAACCAGAGCCTTGGTACCAGCAGTGGCCCTTTGTGCTCATCCGCCTCCTCGGGGGGTCCAGATGAATTTGGCTGAGTCTCTCCTGGTTCTCAGATCTCACATATTGGTTGATGATCCTAAGTTTTATCTGGCGGTGTATCCAGGTACGTGGCCCTCCAGTTGAAAGAAACTGAGGTGAATTACCCACCCAGTGGAGACATCCCGAGTGGGTCCAAGTTGAAAGACACTGGGTTCAGGACTGAGTGGTTAGGTAAGAGGCTGGTCTAATGTTTTCCTCAATTTGGTTACCTCCATTGAATTTTTCAGGATAAAAGTAAAACTCTTATGAGGAAACTTTCAACTCCAAATTTTGGACCATCCTCCTGGCTGGTAACAGCATTCTCAGGTGACAGGGAATCTTCCAGGAGTGGTAGACACAAAGACTTCATGCCACAGAGTTGTCCCTGTGGGAAATCTTACTAGCAAATTTATTCTGAGAACCCGACCTTACAATGGGGAATAGAACTTTCAAAAAAAAAATAAAGAACAGAAAAGAAAAGAAAAAGAAATGACAGATTGCCAGTCTCCAAGTAAAACCCCAGCCAGATTTATGTACATACAAAACTTACAACATTAATCGGGAATAAGAAAAAAAAAAACTCACTCTGGAAATAACCAGGCCTGATAAAAACATTTTTTGGCATTCTGAACTTATAAAAACAAAATCCCCTTTAGTGGGAACTTGGATTTCTCTTCCTGTGTCCTTGAAATGTAAACGTTTTATCTTTCTCTGGATGTTTTAAGTGTGTGCATGTAAGTATATATATGTTTAGTTTAGTTTTTAAAGGAAACCTTGGACTCTGCCATACAAAAGTTCAAGTATTGTGTACATACGGTGGCCACGCAAATAAATTGGGATTCTAAGCAATTCTTTGATTGTACCAATTTTCAGATATTTTGCCATCTTAAACTTTGTTGCATCAGCCTGGACCACGAAGGCTTTAAGCTTTTGGAGAGTAAACCTTTGAATTTTATTTAGGCAACACCCTGACTCTCATGTGGAAGGGCCTCTTCATCTTATTGGTTTAAAATCACTATATATATATATATATATATATATATATATTTATTTATATATATATAAATTGATGGCCATATGATGGATTTTTTAATTTGGAAAAACTTTTTAATTGGTGAAAGTTTAAAGAGATCTCATTATAAACGGCTGTTTTATTGGTACCTATTAAAATAAAGTTTAAATGCAGAAAAATATATCTAATGGTTAACCTAAGAACTCAGATATAAAAATATAACTGGTTTGAAAAGCTACATTTTTGTTTTTCCTTTCTGATAAATGTTTCTAGAGATGCTAATAAAAACTTAGTATAATTAATGTTAATTAGGTTGAATAACTGGAAAAAGGATTGTAAAAATGTCAAAAAAACAGATAAGTGGCTTATCCCAAAAGGATAAATATTTTTATATGGTTATTTTGAATGAGATAAATAAAATGGACATTTTTGGATTTACATACAGGGTTTTGATACTACACTACGTAAAGTTAAAAAAAAAGGGCCAAAGAGTTCACCTACTCCCCCCCAACATTAAAGTTCAAACAAGTCCGTTTTATTTACCACAGTTTAACATATATTTATATGTAGACTGAAATACTTGATCAAGGATTGGGACAACAGACCAATTAATGAAATTAAAAATCGAGAAGGGCCTAAGCTCTTTGGCTGAAACTTGGGCATCCTAGAGACTTCTATAAAATTATATACAATGTACACCCACAAAAAAAAGGTTTCTGTCACTCCTTCTAGAAATAAGAATTATTGATTAAACTTAATAAATATAAAAATTAAAGGTATAAGATTTAATAAAATTGAGATAAAAGTTTGTGAAATTGGTATATTTAGATGGTCTTTATATAAACCTTTTGCTTATGTTGTGGGATAGATATGTTTCAGTGGAAAAACGCTTCCCCTTCTTGGTATTATAAGGCTGGGCACATGTCTATCCCTCTGAAAATATTAATTGAACAAATTAAAGGAAACCAATATAGTTACTTGAGACGTCCAATATAACGTAAATCTAAAAAGTAATTTGAGTAGCTAAAAAAAAAAAATAGGTTTACCCTGGGTTTAACTTATAACTCAAGGAAAAGAGACCTTAATAAATGTCTTATGCAAGCTTTGGAAGACAAAATAAAGAAAACCTTAGTTTTAAAACATGGAATTCTTTGTTTACAGCTCTTCTCACTGATACAAAAATGCCAATTAAGGAGATAAAATTGGGTCTGGGTGACAGAGCATTTATCTGGGGACCTGGAAGAGAGTGTCTTTGTCTTGCAGATCAGAAATATAAATACAACAAACAGTGACCTAGGACTGAGCCTAATTAGCTCAACGAAATAAAACTTGAGGCCATGAAATTTTTGGCATTTTAGAACTCAGAACTCTGACGGGTCCTTCAGACTTTGTGAGGAAATCTTAATTATCTGTTTCATAAATAGTAAGCCTTAGTGATTTGAGCAAGCAAATTCAGCTTACTCCAACTATTATTATAAATATAAGTAAGTTTTAAAGTGAAGCTATGAGATCTCTAGCTTTTGTCTGTTTATAAGCCTGCATACAGATTATAGAAGTGAGATATTTCTACTGCTAAAAAAAAAAATTTCGAAGTCAAAGAGCTCTGCTTAATTGATGTAAAAATATAAGAGCTTAAAAATTAAGTATTTTTAAAATAAAAACTTAACAAATTGACTTTCAGTGTCATGTGAATTGGAAAATATTCAATATTAAGGTAATATTTGATATTGTTTAGTTTAAGTATGTTCTAATAAATGTAGACATCTTTAAAATCATCCATCTTAACTATAATACCTTTACTGTACCTAGGTTTAATGAAAGTCAAATAAGATCCTGTTATATCTGTTGCAGATTTGTCAAAAAAAAAATAACAGTAATGTGCTGTGGTAAAATTTTAAGTAAATTAAATGTAAATGAGATGAGAGCTTTGGGTAAATATTTAAAATATATTTTTAAAATGTATGCTTAAAATAATCTCTAAATGTTTGATATCTTTAAATTCTAGAGTTGTGCTAAATTAAGTTAAATGACAAGATTTTATTAAATATCTATGCCATTTTCAGATAAAATAAGATTGAAATATGAATTACTTAACATTTAACTTCCTCTTACAGTGAAACTAAAGGTGTTTAGAAATATTAATAAATGGTTGGTGTCACACAGAAATAGTCTCTATTAGTAAGGGAATGATCTCAGTATCCTAGGAAAGTAATATAAATGCGTAAAGGAAGATGTAAGAATGGAATAATACTTTGTTAATGAAAAATAGTGACTTTCTCCTGAAGCTGGTTACCTCTGAATGGAAGACAAAATAAGGGACACACTAATATAAGTATAGAAAGCTGTGGAAGGCTTGTGGAAAAGGAACCCTGAGGAAAGTTTTGTACGTGGTCAGAATTGGCTAAGTTTAGAATCAAATTGGGCAACGTAAATGAATCTTAGAAGTTAGCTGGAACAAGATTAGATTTGGTTTTCTCTCTGTTAAGAGGAAAAAATTTTCTTAAAATATTAATCCACCTTCAGTAACAGATTGTAAAACTTCTTATACCACTTAGCTGATCTGTTCTGCCTTTACATTTGACATATTTTCTTGTTAATGAATTAGTACTACATTACAGTGATCTATATGTTTATCTGATCAAGTGTTCTGAAATCTTTCACAAAGCTCCCCAAATATAAAATTCTAATTAATTAAATAAAAATTAATTTAATTAATTAAAATTCTTTTAATCTCCAGTTAAGTTTGGGATGCTACAGAAGGCCCCTGAAACATCCCAAAGAGAGATTTTTAACTATAAAGTTTCATTTGGCATTTTAAATAACATGGAATTGTCAAATGAATCATAAAACTTCTAAGGTTATATTGAATGAGAAATATTATTAATATAGGTATTGTAGAAATTATATGGACTCCCTAAAATTCTGGTTTATCTGAAATGTTACCAGTGATAATTATGGGTATAGTGAACAGGTTTCTTTATTGATTATAGTGTAACGGTGTTTAACCATGCTTTTAAATCTTTTGTCATTTATAGACAGTTAATTGTTTTCTTCTGATGGTTTTGCAAAATGCTTTCTCTTCAAGGAGATTTACTGATTTCTAATAAATTTCAAACTACAGCACTGAACTAAACTGGGTAAGACATTTTAAAGTTCTAATGAAAACTCTCATTAAAAGAATTAGTTACATGGGACTGATTAACCAGCTGAATATGGTTATAATTTTTGATATTGTTTGAAATACTACTGCCTTTTAACCTGTTTCCCAGACATAAAGAATCTCTTCTCCTTAAGCTAGTTATGGTTCACAGCAATTTGATAAATTATAACTATGTATACAGACTTGGAACAGTTATCTTTTCTCTCTATCTGATCCCTCAAAAGACTAAAAATACTTAGGTCCCCAGTGGCTCTATCAGACAAATTAGGGAGATCATCTCCTAAGAGATATAGGAGTATAAAGGTATTTTAAGGATTTTAAAGAGAAAAGAATTTACCTAAATCTGTAAGGCAAAAATCCATGAAAAGCCTTGACGTGGCTTTCTTGGCCTTAGAAAACCTTATTAACATTCTACCCTGAGACTCCGTATTAAAACTTCCAACACAGTCAATTTAAAAAGCCTATATGATCAAATAATCAGATTTAATTTGTAAAGAAATTAATCTTGATTTGGCTATATTTGAGAAAACTGAGGGTAACTTTAGAGAGAAAAAAATTATATTTTAGTGGATATTAAATTCTAGTTTTGTTAATTGAGGTCCATATTTACTAAGACACTTCCCAGATCATTCCTTGCTGTTATGTCACACTGCTGTACAGTTTAATTGAATTATGAAAAGAATACTCTAGGTTTGATTCTGAAGCTCAGTAATCTATCCTTGGGTAAAATTCCAATGCCCCATGACCTGCAGCCAGGGGATTATACATACTGCAACAGGCATGACTTAAAGAACTGTCTCCAACCTGAATGGAAAGACCCTTTTTCAGATACTCTTAACTAGACCATACACACCAAAGCTGAAGGAAACGGAGTCTCGGATTCATTTCCTATCTGAAACAGCCCCTGCAGTGCACTGGCCTATAGAGCACTGCTCACCTTAAAACAATGCCCAAATGGAGAAAAAGCTTCCATACCAGGATGAGAAGAAGACGACATCTGAGCTAGACTGCTGACCCAAGACACCGGACCAGGACTGTATACCAATTACTTTGATAATTTCTCCAACCTTTGATTATGAACTACTCCAATTGTTAAGTTTATGATAAATTACCTATGTCTAGTACTTCTGTGTTACCTTGGTGGGTTTCCCTACTCCAAGGCTCTAACTAGATAGCCCTCAGAAACGTTATTCTAAAAAGAATTTATAGTTCTGTTTAGGCCACTGTTGATCTTACAAGGTGGGAGATTTCAACTGGCCAATTAATACCTGCCCTGACCCTGACCATAAATATGAACTTTCTCATAGGATCAAACTCAGAAACACAAGCAAAATTTTAACCCAAAAATACAACTTCTCGACTATTAAATTCTTACTCGTGACTTTATTAACGTTACTAGCTGTATTACTTATATCCTGTCTATTTTATAAAATTGTTGTCTGTTACATTTCCCAATGTGTAACTAGGCCCACAAGATGGATGATGGCTAAACATCTTGAAGAAACAGATAAAATTTATAACCCTGAATAAAATAAATATAATAGTGTGATTCTAGGTATGGGAATGAGCAAAGATGGGTAAACACTTCCTGGATCATAATAGAGTAGTAAGACAGGTGATCCAGAGAACTTTTAGTATCAACAGGGCCTGATAAAAAAAACTAACACCTTGAATGGCAACTCAGAAGATTCTTCACCTGAACTAGGAATGAGCCATCCTAGCACCGTGGGACAAAATTGGTCATGAAATGTCTCTCAAAATATTGGTCGAATTTAGGACCAAGGGGGAACACTGTGAATGAAAATACTACAATGTGCATGAAAATACTGCAACCATGTCAGTAAACAAAGAATGCTGAATCCAAATCATCAGCGGCTGCTGCCAACCCCCAGCGAGTTCATGCCTACAGCCCGGCCTCTCAGCCACTCACAGTGGTGCCCTCTGAGCAGACTCAGTGCAAGAAAGGACAGGATACTGGCCCTAGATAGCCAGGTGCTTGCCAAAGGAATGAATTCAATGACCCAAATGTTTGCTTCCCACCATACATAGAAAACCACTAAATACTTGAACTTGAGATATCTGGTTTTCTTTAGATAACAAGCAATATTTTATTGTTCCAATTACCTGATCTTTGTTGTAAAGATTCTATTTATCCTAGCTCCTCCACTACCTCTTGGGAGCAGTCCCTCAGAGTGATCTGAGAGGCTGTCATCCCGGCTCGAGTCCTCCAGCCAAATAAATCAAAGCCCTTAACATTTAGGCTGAACGTTTATTTCAATGACGTTCCAGAATAGACACAACTCATCAATTCTGTAATGGAACACACTGAATCAGGAACCAAAAGCGTGTTTTAGTCCAGAAAATCTCCTGGTTCCTATTTCTTCCTGTCATTATACAATCCCTCCAGAACTCATTACTTTGCTGTCTGCCCCTCTGGCAACCAAACTCAGAGAAGAGACAACTCAGCAGAGCGCCCTGCTGGGGAGAACACCCCGCAGAAGCACTGCAGGCTGCCTTCCCTCCCGCACGCTCTGCTGACCCTTGGTGTCCCCCGTGGAGACCAGGCCAACACAGCTCTTCCCAACAGCTGCAAAGTCGCACACGTTAAATAAATCATTTTATTTTATATGATATTTTACGTATATACCCATCTCTGAAAACAGCTTTGCCAGAAGCCCAAATCTTCAACATTAATCTGCAAAGGCAAATCAGGTCCCCAAGGGAAAACAAGTCTTAAGACGACGCTAAGGCCTCCAAAGTCCTCTCCACGACCATGAACCAAACTGCCTGCAGGTCTGCAGCTGCAGGACGCTACATGTCTGCTTTTAAAGCAACCCCTTTCTGCCCTCGGGTGCTACAATGCCCTTTTATGCCCTCCCATCACAGGGCAAGAGCAGCCGCTGCAGAACCTTGCAGGGCAGCACTGACAGGACTGGACAAAGGGGATCAGAGTTAAACAAAGCATTCTGATGACACGAGCTTGTCACTGTGTCTCTTTACAGATGTAGATATATATAGAGAGAAGTGGGGTGATATTGCTCAAAGTCACACAGCTAATAAGTGGCAAAGTATATAACTCTGCTCCTCCCTCCTGTGTGACGCCCAACTGGGACAACCACAGGGTTCTCTCGTGGCTGCCTGAACAGTCTTTTCCTATCACTCATGACACACAATAGTGTCTGAACTTAGCCTGCATTTGCAGCATCTTTTCCCTCCAGTTTCTCAGGAACAAGGCTGTTCGGGCCTGTATGAATTCCGGCTTCCTGAAATCTCCGTGCTCAGGCTGGTCTTGCCTGTGCATCCGGCCCGCTGCTCAGAGGCTCTTCCTCCCCTGCAGGAGGACGTTTCTAATCTTCACAGGGACACAACCTCAGGGGAGCTCTCCTCTCGCCCTCAGCATGGCAGGTGTCCCAGGCCTCATCCCGAGCAGCCCCGTTAGGACGGTGTCTGCCCAGCTCTGCTAGTCAGATCAGCAGCCTCAATGCCAGGGATTATACCCAGGTCACACTGCAAACCTACTGCCCGCCTCACAGCCCCCAGCCAGCAGGTCACCTGGAAGTCACAGCAAGTGCCCCACCCAATCCAGAAGTCTCTTCTTTTGCCAGCACCACTGATGAATGGTTTCCAACCTTCGGACAGTTTCGCACAAAACAGCACCTTCTACTGTGAAACGGGTGGTTTTTCTTCTGCGCCTCATCCTTACTGGAAACGTAAAAGGAAACCAAAAGGCCTTTTCTCAACCCTTTTCTGATGAAACCCTCCCACCCACAATACTCATATGCTCAAGAGCTTTGGATCCACATGATTTTCGTTCTCTTAGGCTAAGTGGCTCAAAAAACTAAGGGATTCTTTCTCCTTTGAGGGTATTAGCACTCAGTTTCTCGGCTTTAATCTGTTTTTGTCTCTCTCTTCAGAGACCCTAGCAGTTGCCACCTCTTACTCCCTTCAGCAGCCTCCCTCCCAACTTCAAGTCTAGGAAATCAGCTGTGATGAGGGGCATGGGGGCAGTCACAGAAGATGCAACTAAGGCACAGAGAGGCTACATAATTTGCCCAAGAAATCACCTTGAACCACCAACAGAGTGTGTCACGTCCCTCTGTTTAACTCTAATGCTAAGCAAGTTAACTTTTTGTAGATTATGTTTATAAACAGATGAGGTATGAAAATACATACAAGGACACACATCAACTCTAAGATATTCATTAACTCCACTATTTTGTTTCTATTTATTTTATTTCTATTAAAAAATTAAGAACCCCTGCAGTCAATATAGCAAAATGTTACTGGGTTTTAAATCCAGAATATACAGGGGTTGTGTCATTACTCATTCTTGTATGTATTTTCACAAGACAAAATGATTTGAAAGTCTCTCTCCCCGCCCCCTACTCACTACTGGCTCTCACCAGAGCTCCCAGACCACACATCTAACAGCCTTTCACTTTACCCACAGCTGAACTCATCAGTTTTCCCCCAGAACTCCCTCTGCTGCTTTCCCTCCTCAGAACACAGCAGGACCATTATTTAACTCATTAATCCACCCAGAAACCTGGGCCTTACTCCATCCTACCTTCACAGACAGCATTGATCCTTTCCTCTTTACCATCTAAACATGCCTTCAATCTGTTCGCTTTTACCCACTGACCGTCCCACCGCTCAATTGGAAGCCAACAACACTGCCCACCTGGACTCATGAGTCTCCCAGGTGGCCCCACAGCCACTCTCCCCTACTTGAGACAAATGTGATTGTGTCTCTCCCACGCTTTTGGACTCATTTCAGACCCACTGTTCTTAGAAGAAACTTCAATTTCTTCACCTGGTGAAGGTCCTTGCCATGAAACTGTCAGCTCAGTAAGGGCAGGACACACCCTCGTCCCTCGGCTCCACCATCTGGCAGAGCATCAGCTTGGGAGGATTGAGTTCTTAGCAAACTACTTCACTTATCCATACAAATCCATGGTAGATTAGAAAGATTTTAGATGTTAAGCTCGACTATTAATTTGGGGATTTTGCACTGGCAACCTGCAAGTATATATTCCAATTATTGTGTCTTCTTAAAACCATACCCAGATTAAAGGAGTATTTGTGGAATGTCTTCAGAGTAAAAGGGACTGTACTTTTACAGATTTTATGTTTTAAAATATGAACAACCCGGACAGGGTCAAAAATAGAACCGCCTCACAAGTGACAGAAGACAGGTGAGACGCATATAGCAACAGGTCACAAAGATGGTAAGAGCAAAATTGTTTCTCCAACCCCCAAAACATTCCTCCAAGAACTGAAAACTCAGAAATTTGAAAGTAAAATACTATCATATAAAGAAAGAAAATAAATAATCCTCTTCATCAGGGTTTCTAGACCTGACTGCAGAGTTATTAGCAGGCCATACTGAATCCTAGCACAGAAAAATCAGATGGACTAGTGGTGAGTAAGTTCCAGGAAAATGGCAGTAACTCCTCCACTTGAAAGAGAACACACACTCACTTGTTCAAGGTGATTGTAAACCACATTCTGCAGAAATTCAGAAGATTCAGGCACCGCTTCTAGATGGTGATGACACGGAAGGACGGCTTGGATGCATGCTTCTAACTGAGTCACCGGCATTCTTACACTGCAGGGGGAAATGGAGGCCCTCAGCCAAGAGCACAGTTGTTCCTGTCATGTATCCCAGGCCGTGCCTCGGGGACTCAGTGTACTGTAGCAGTCCGGCCCCAGGTGAGGACCCGCAGCGTGGCCCAAGCAAGCAGGAGGGGCACTGTGCTTGAGAAATCCCATCCCCCATGGGGGCAAGAGGGGCTGGTGGGGTTGTGTGAACCTATAAATGCTCATAGAAATACACCTGCATACAGTGAAGTGATAAAATTAAAAGTAGCAGGCTATTTAACAAAATTTCAATTGTCAGTGTTAATTTTACCATTCCATTCCGCTTGTCCCCTGCACTCTGAGACAGGCTTAGGCTCTCTCACACATGCAGCTCTGATGCAATGGTTGTGAAGTTATTTTACTTTGCTGCAAGTGTCTTCGCTCCCAGTGTCACTGTGACTGTCGTCTCTTAACACAGTCAGATATCTTCCTGCATCTCTCCCTGAGTTCCTTGCTCCTGCTTCTCAGATCCTGAGATAAAGAACAGGTGAAGGCACATGACTGGAAAAGTCAATGTGGACTTGACCAAAGTCCTCAGTGACCCCCTAGGTGAGTGCTGCCCACCCCTTACCTTCGATTCTCAAGGTTCTGCCCAGGGTGACATCCAGCCAGGAGAGAGTCCTGGGCCCTATTAAAAGCTGTGTGGCTTGGGTGCAGGGAAAGCTGCAGGAGCTGGTTCTGTAGCCGGTCCCATCCACACCTCTGCTCCTCTCTCTCCCGAGGCAGCGCTGCCAAGCCCCCAGGCTCCCTGAGCTTCTGTCTTTCTCTTCTACTCTACTTCAAGCCCTTTTCCTCTTCCTTTACTCCCTGATTATCCCTAGCTGGAGTGATTTTTCTATCATAGAATCTGAAAAAATTTCCTGCAGCTGAAAAAGAGGTGCCAGAGGTCAACGCGCATATGGTGGTTCCTGAATAGAGCCCCTGGTTAGGGGGACCCTCACCAACACTCACGGGGCATCAGGCATGTTGCAGGGTCGACCACCACCAACAAGAGTTTGCTGTGACACCAAGGCACGCACAGCATCCCTGCTCACTAAATTGTAGTTGTAGTCCTTTATTAAGAAGCAAAAATAAAAAAATTGCTCATGTTTCTTACTAAAATTATTTATGAGGGAGAAAAAGAAATTGTAATAGAAAGAACAAATTTCACTCCATGTTAGATGTGTTCATTTGGCTTTAATCCTGTACCTTGTTTTCTAGGCTCAGACTTGCTATCTCTGCACCTTTTGTAAAAGAAAGTTGCCTTTAGCCTGAAATATCCAGGAGGGCCTATTCTCCGGGCTCTGATCTTTAAGGATATTTGCTCTTCTACACTTATGTATAGATGGCAAGTTGTAAAATAGTGAATAACCTTTCTTTTTTTTTGGAGGTTTTACAGGGGCACCATAATTTGACCCACATGGACAGCTGCAGGAACAAAGGATTTCAAGGACAAACAATTCATACAGCAAGAAGTTTGCAACAACCAGCCACATCCCCGCCGCTTTTTAGTATAAAAGGAGACTGAATTCTGCCCTGGGGAAGAGAGTTCTACTGGATAACAATATGCCATTTTCTGGGTCTGCCAGCTTTACAAATAAAGTCTCTTTTCCTTACTCCAACATCTCATCTCCCGATTAATCGGCCTGTCATGCAGCAAGCAGAACGAGTTTGGACTTGGTAACAAATTGACTGCCTTAGAGGTAGTATGTCTCCACTGTTTCCTCATTTCCAGTATTTCACCACCTATCAATTTTATATGCTTTTTAACAACATGAACAAAAAACCTATTACAAGGAATTGATTCCACAGAAATAAAATTATTTCTACTCCTTCAAAACTTTTTTCTTTTCTATTTTATTTTGTTTTGCTTATTGAAAAGAAAATAAATTCAAATCTTTTTATTTCACGTATTTTTATAACTAGATATTGTAAATACTACAAAGATATTTAAATTGCAATAAAAATTGTTCATATATTAGTATAAAGATATATACACAATCAATGCAGATTAGGAAAGGAGTAGATATTTACTAAAAATCCACTGCACATCCAGTCTTTTACAAGCATATCCTGGAATATAAGCTCTATTATCCAGGGTCCCCCACCCCCAATCTCACTGCGGAGTCCCTTAGTAATCAACTACCAAGGCACCAGCATAGAACCATGAGATCACTAGTTTAGGTATAAATGAGAGTATTAGCTCATTCAATTCTAAAACAGAAACCTTAAAATAAATACTGAACTTACTTACAGATAAACAAATTTGGACACAAAAAAGTACAGTTTCTCCCCAAATTCACAAAGATAATAACTGGTAAAGGCAAGATTTGAACTCATCTGCCTTGAATATAAAGCTAAGTTGGAAATCCCCTTCAACTGTGGAGGACCAGCAGCACAGCCTGTCACCCTATCTTTGTTCAGATCTGGCTTTAGACAGCCTGAGACAGCACCCCTTCCTATGGAACTCGAGGGCAAACAATAACAATAAGGATTTTATATTCTGTAGTTTCTTAGGTCTCAATTATATAAAGTGTCAGCAGGTCAGCAGAAAACTCTGGGAAATATGAGTGGGTCCAGAGCTTTTTGCTGATAAGAAACTCAATCTATCAGGACAGAGTGACCTTCCCATGAGAGGCCTCATGGACATAAACTAAAGGCAACTGAGCAATGAAAACTAGCAAGAACATGGAACTCAAGCAAGAAGGATCCCTACCATCCCCTGCCCAGTTGCCTCTTCACCTTTGTGGACAAGACGGCAGAAGGTCCATGTTCTTGTCCAAGTTACAACATCATGGATTCTCACCCATATAATATTACGACTCTATGCTGTCTTAAGTCCTTTCCAACTAAAATATGATGACACCAATATCTCAGCGGAATGTCTATGTCTCCACTTTCTCTCTTCTATTAGGAGACTATATCTATGGCCACAAAGCCGAAATTCAATTAAAAACACCATGCACGAAGCCTGGTGAAAGTCTGTGTAAGAGACATTGTTCTCAAGCTCAGTGAGTGAAAACTCAGAAAAAGTGGTCCTTATCCCTCTGCAAGTGGAAGGTAGCCTGATTGTGTGTGTGTATGTGTGCACACGTGTGTGTGTAAATCAAATACAATGTATTGTGGGATGTGCACAGATTTTTTTTATGTTACTATCATTTCATGAGGATGAGCCAACCTTTAAAGTAATTTGAATCTACTATTCTGAGAGAGTCTCAGGATCTTTTGGTGGAGGATGGGAAAGGGGAAAGGAAAGGAGGAAAGAAGTAAATGAAGCAAAGCTGTAAGTATACTGCTAGGGAAAGGCAAGACATTAATTTTGTTCCTACTTGCATCACACACAAATTAGGGACTGGCTTTCCCACATGTCTTGTCAAGCACTGAGTTGCAGAAGAACAGGTGACAGCCCATTTCTCACTGAGCTTGTGACTGTACGTGGCATCTTATAGACACTAATTATTTAACCTGATCAAACAATCTGGCAGCAGGCTGTAATTCTCCTATTTTGAGAGATAAGAAAACAGGAAGTGAAATAGGGTATATAGCTTGACCAAAGTCAGAGGACAAGTAAACTAAAGAGGATGAATTCAAACTCAGATCTGAATGCAGAGTCTGATCTTCCCACTCCGAGGGCTGGAAATTCCTTAACACACAGGGTCCCCAGCTCCTCTGCTTTGTTCCTGGCACCAAGCATTTCCCATGGCGATATTCTCCAGTTCTCAGACACAGCGCTCTGTGCAGCCAATAACCTCCATTCGACCTTGATCATCTACCTGTCACGCCCACCAGGCTTCACCAGGCAAGAAAGCTGGCTTTCAACTGCATACAAAGCCACCCCTGTTTTATCCTGGACTCTTCAGCGGCTTTTCCAGCGTAAACACAGCCATGAAAGTGCTCACAGTTTGTACATGAGCCACACTACCTCTCTCCATCTCTGTCCCCACCTATACTACTTTGCTATGACCATTTTGAGAATCTTGGAAACAAATTTTTAAAAACAGAAAAGAAAGGATTCTGTAACAAGTACTTAATACTTACAATTTTAAATGAGAAGTTACAAAGTGAGTATTTACAAACCGAATCTGCCTTCCTAGGTGTCAGTTTTAACAGTTAAAATATACAATAGCAAAAAATTCTGACTTAAATAATTAACAAAAACATCAACAATAATCTGGAATAAACTCAAAAACAATGCCCATGTTGTACATGGAGGAAGTACAGGACTGTACTGTGGGGTAAAGTAAGAGGTGTGAAAGTAGAGACATCAACATTTTGTATGCAGGAAAGCAGTTTTGTAAAAATGTACGTTCTCCTAAAGATAATTCAAAAGTACTAAAAAATCCCACGAGAGCACTTCTTTTTTTTTTTAACTTGAAAAATTATATTAGAATTCTTCAGGAATAATAAAGTCATAATACTAACCAAGAAAATTTGGGATCGAAAAGAGAATCAAAAAATCGCACTGTCAGATATTAAATAAATGTTTACAATATGTAAGATATAGTGCTAGTGTAAGAAAGTAAGATTGATAAAAATAAACCATGAGCTCAAAAAGAGACTCTAGTGTACATAAGTATTCTTTACAGGTGGGATTTCAAGTTAAAAAGCAAAGTAGGAATTCAATAATTGTCTTGGGACAATCAGAGAATCCCCTGGAAAAAACAAATTCTATTCCAGTCATAATGACCGCAAGAAAAATTACAGAATGTGATGTGAATATTAGAAAGTACTAATAACAGCGAATATAATTCTTTGCTCATATTAATTCAACTTCTCTTCACTATAACAAGTACCATCATCATCTCCATCTTAGAGATTAAAAAAACCTACAGAAGAAATTTATACCATTATAAGAAAGTATTTCTAAGAATAATATCAGGAATAAAACCCAAAAAGAAGACATTTACAATCTTAAGATTATTTTGGGCCACAACAAAAATGAACCTACTGAACAAAATGAAAGGCAAAATATGACAAGGAAAAGCTCTCTGATACATGTTGATGAAGACAAGGGGTTAATGTTCATAATATACATAGAGCTGTCACAAAGCAACAAGAAGCTGCCTCACTTAAATGTGTGCAAAGGACAAAAGAGATCATTCACTTTTTAAAAGTCAGATGGCTAATGAGTGAAAAATGCTCAATACCTCACTGGTCATCAAGTGCAAATTAAAACAATGAAAAAGTACTTTTGCTCATCATATTGGCACATATTTTTAAAAGATATTCTAGCTAGTGTCCATCTTTGAGAGAACAAACTGTGAGCGATCTTTTGGAGGATGACATGTCAATGGATATGTAAACTCTGAAAAACGTGTGTACACACAGGCTGAACTCCACATTTTGGAATCGTTTCATTTAGAAAAATTCAGTTCAAAAAGATGTACTTATCAGAGCATTTACACAGCACTGTTTACAATGGTGAGAAGAAAAGCTGAAGTGAAATCATATCCAGCGATAGAGAATTGGTTACATAAGTTATTCTACATCTTTTCATGCCCCACAGGAGAAGGAATTTCTTGATTCACTTGAAAGGAGCCTGTGATTTATGTAGTTGTCACATCCAAGGACTAAATTTCCAGAAACCTTAACGAAAATAATACTCATACAAGAACACAGGAATGTTTGTATAAGAAGTATGCCAGTCAAACACCCTTTCTGACAGTGGAAAATGGAGAAAACTTAAGTGTCCACCATCAAGACAATGATGCGGTAAATCACGGTGAGCTGTGGGCACTAAAGTTCCGGTGTTTCGGCGTGGTCCAAGGCCTTGTCCACAGTACGCTCCCACGAAAGGTGTCCTTACACAAGAGACCAAACCTGCATATCAGGAAAACCCTCTACTCTATCTGAAAGGACCGGGTGAGTCTGGAGAGAGAGGACGTCTGTGATATATACCTGAGTGAATAAACCGAGCTGCAGAAAACATATAGTATGGCCTTATTTTTCAATAAAGCATATATACACACACATAGACATAGATTTCTCATATACGTGTATGTATGAGTTTATTTATATGACATAGGCATAAAGGTCATGAAATATATACTCCACATTGTCAGCAGTTTTTACTCTCAGGAAAAAAGGGGAAGGGATGTAGGGGACTTTCGGTACCACAACAGATCTCTTTTCAGAATTTCAGTTAAGTATACTTGGAATTTAAAAGTTTATTTAAGTCCAAAGTAAAATGGACGAGGACTCCACAAGACAGAATGCTATACTAGTCATTAAAAATCATGCCAGGGGAGATAGAATATTGTAGAAAAATGTGTAATAAGCCGAATGGAAAATGGAGGTCTCCACACAGTATACAGGCACACATTGCTCGCTGGTTTTTATGACAGAGGTAATACACACTGATGAAAAGAACAGAAAATAGATGTTAATGTGTTAATTATTATCTCTGAGTACTGGCACCAGGATAGATCCATTTGACCCTTTTTTCATACATTTATATTAAATACACACTATTTTTCATCTGAAAAATGCATTTTTAGATGTCTAGTACCACACATTGGAAAATTACACGAGTACTTACAGAAACAAATAACTAGGAGACACCGCAGCAGCGTCACAAAGTGTAGAAAGGGCGATCCTGAATAACACCGCGCAGTTACATAAGGACCCACAAAGTGAGAGCACCTGCTGTAACAGGGCGCGGCCCCCTTCCATTTGTCAGATGTGTCTTCAGGGCTGAGGCAGTTCTGAGCACGGCCAGTGTCAGTGCTGGTGTCTGGATGGATGCCACTGGAGGTGAGGGCACCTGCAAGCCGAGAGGAAGAACAGAAATCATCCTCTGCTTTTTCTGTCTTGTTTCTTTGTTACTTTTAAAGAGAGGCGGAAATAAGATAAACTGGATCTTTCCTACTGAAATTTCAGTAATGAAACCATTTTTAAAGTGATCACAACTTATATTCTGCCTATGACTGTCTTTTCAACAAAGCATCATATTTATAAAATGTTAATTAACTCAGTTAATTAACTCCCTGTTGAAACATTCTAGTAAAGAGCATGAACTGCAGTATGTAAAAGAACCACACCTGCAGTGACTAGCTCAGCTGTCTTGACGGCAGTGCAGTCAGCCCCCACCATCCCGTGGCCCTGAGCTCCTGATGCTGGTAAGAGAGCGCGCTGCTGCCTCAGATGGAAAGAAAAGGTGAAAGCATTTTCTGAAATCTACAGCACTGACAAAACATAACTGATAAATCCCAGGCTCCTTTGAGGCTGTCATTTTCCGTTTCTGGCCAACACCCGTCAATGAGCAGAACCACCCCATTCCCGAGTCATGGGACTCACGTGGGCAGAAGTTTTGGAGAAATTTCCAGGTATAGAATGTAAACCAACTATACATAAAACTCTGAAAAAGAAAAGATGCAATAATCTGATTTTGGAAGACACTAAAATATTCTCCTAAGCCTTAGTACTTGGAAAGGCTGGGCTTCTACTAAGCCACTTATTTATTTCACAGCCAATGAGCATCTCCCACAAACCCTGTTTCCCTGTGTCTGCTGGGAGCTTCAGGCACATTGATGTTGTCTATCTTATAAGTCACAAGGCAGAGGCGTGTGTCTCACGCTGGCAACTCTCACACAGGCTCAACTCCTAGCCTCACTGTATGAACTTGGCCCCATTTTCTCACCTGTTTATTTGGTACCTGTTCTTCTGTAAGCTGCCTGAAATGCTTATTGAAACAAGTCAGAAGAATGAGTGGGTAGAGAAATGGACAGATGGACAGGTGAGAGATGGGCAGAAAAACAGAGAGTCTCCAAGAGAAGGGGAGCAATCAAAATTACCTATGCAAAACCCTCTTCTAGTCAGGGAAGGAAACCGCCACGGAGAAGTGTGAAGAGGCAGGTTGCTTAGGACTGTTTCCTGGATTCCATGAAAAGTCACACCAAGAGATGAGAGGGTAGAACTATAAATAATAAAAGAAAAAATCATGCATGTTTGAAAAATATATCTACATTATGTACTTTCTAAAGAATAGAGTCAAATTAGCAAGGCCCAATAACACAATCCTTGGGTATATACAGAAGTGAGAATCCCATCTCCAATCTGCAAGGCATCCCTTTGGAGCACTGAGAGTCTACACGGTGCAGTCATAAAGCCATCACCGCAAAAGCGATGCTATCCTGCACTTACGAGGAAAGAGCAGCTGTGCTCGGTCTGCCTACACGTGTCTTTTACACCCCTCAGCACCTCTACGGGGGAGGGACGCCTAGCGAGCCCCATCTCTGCAGGACAGAAAACAAGTCCAAGAGAGGCTAAGCCGACCTACCAATTCTCCATCTCACAGGACTTGTCACTCCAGACCAGGACTCGAACTCGGACCCACGTTTGTAACCACAGTACTACCGTATTTTATGTGCTTTTTGTGTGTATAATACATTTGTTTCTGGCATGAAAGGGTATTTAATAAATGATCGGTTGTCTTGTCTATCTCATTAGTTCACAATCTTTATATTTTTGAATTGTACTCTTCCCCTGGAGAAAGGAACGGAAAGAGCGGGGGTCAGAATGAGGTGGGGCTCCATTCTTTATCTGTTGCCTCATCTCATCCAAGTCCCCAAACAGGGAGAAAGAGCAAATGTTCTCTTCATCATTTAAAGAGAGGGCTCCAGTGACGGTGACTTACTCAACCCCAAAACCAAGTCTGGGGGAAGGGCACATGCAGCAACGAGAGCAGTATCACCTGTAGGAAGGCAAAAAGAGCTCAGGGGATGGCTCAATGGGTCAGCCTGATTTCATTTCAATCGATAATACAATAGCACACTCTAAAAAAACTAGAATGCAATGGATTTCCTCTTTCTTGACATCTAGCAAGTTTCCACATCTCACATGTAACATTATCACGAACTAGTGAAAGGAAGAGTCCACAGACAAGGAAAATCAATGCCACAGGCAGGCTGAAACACAGGCTGGAGGAAAGGAAGGGAAAGGGCATAGTAAAGAAGAGGGGAAATTCTGGGAAAAAGACATCATCACAAGGACTCTCAAGCATCATCCAGCAATCATATAATCATTCTTTCAAGAGAGAGTTACTTAGGTCCTATTTTGTGCAACATTGTACAGTGGGCGAAGCAAGAGCACAGCGTCCATGGTGGCAGCAAGCTGCGGAGCTCCAATACACTTCTGATCCCGGTACCTTGCACACTTGTCCTCAGTATAAAGGCAAAATATATAGTAAAATAATCCAATGTAAACTCTATGCAATGCTGAAAAAAATTAAAGAATACCTAAATACCTGGACAGACACACCACGCACATTCCTGAATCAAATGACAGCATTCTTGGGATGGCAGTGCTCCCCAGAGCGATCCATATATTCAACGTGGACTCGATCACAATCCCAGTGGGTTCCTCTGCAGAAACTGACTATCTGCTGCTACAATTCATATGGGAATTCGAGGATCTCAGTAACCAAACCGTACTTGAAATAGAAGAACAGTTTGAGAGGACTTGTAATTCTCAATTTCAAACCTTACAACTGTATCTCCAGGTGAGATTAGAGGCCATTTTTAAGTTATAATTGTGTTTATCCTTATTTTCTAAATTCTGTACAACGAATATACCTGTTAGAATAAGAAATTTAAAAAGTAAGGTATCTTTTAAAACATGCAAACCTATTCATTCATTGGGAAAAAAATATTTTGACTATAAAGAAGTAAACAAATATCTAGTGAAAAAGGACTATTTAAAAACAAGAGTGCATTTACATTTTTTGTAAATTGGAAACGGAAAAGCACAAACACATCAAGATTCTAGGGAGAGTGTTGCAACATATTAATTGTTATTTCCAAAATTCTAATTGAACAATGAAAACTCACGAAAGAGAAAATCTTGATTGACAGCCAACTGCAAACACATGGAGAGCAAAGGCCTAGAAATCACAGTTCCTTTAACTCTGCTACTAACTCAATAGGAGAGGAAATTCCTCAGTGAGGGGACAGTGGAATCCCATGCATAAGACAGGATACACAGTACAAACTGCACTAGAATTGGGGGTGATTTCCATAGAAGAATTCTAAAGTTACAACATTGATGAAAAACTATAAAAACACTGACAGACAGATTAAAACACACAGTCATATATATTATATAAAAACATATGAAGTCTGCCCCCATGTTGCATAGAAATACAAACATATTTGTTCATTTATGGGCACTGATTACTTTATCCCAGGTAGAATATTTCAACTAAAATAGATAATCAATAATACACTCCTCTTGTCAAAACTAGTTGATAAGTTACTCTGCCATGTATGCATAATGTGTCTAAGATAGATTTAAAATTAGTGAAAAAGATTTTTGTATGGTTTCTTGAACCCTTCTCAAAACACCAAGCTTAATTTTAAAATAAATCTGAGCAGTATTTCTATATGATCTTTTCCCTTGTGAAATGAACAACACAGTCTGTTGTCAAAATTCTTTCCTTACAATGATTCACGAGCACCGTATACTCACAAAACTGCTGGACAGCAAGGCACTATCCAGACACTGTGACAAATCAAATGAAACACAAGGAAGACAGTGACCCTATTCTGCAGGGCTTATAATCTGTTCCAACACCGGGTTTTTATTTGATTTGTTTGATTGGTTAGAAAAATAAAATCACTCAAGTACATTCTTCTTTGAGCATTATGTAAATCATGACTCTCTTTTTAGTGTCATGAGCAGGAAAGACTTGAGTATGAATTGATTAGATCAACTAGGCACAATCATCGCTGGAGCCTGTGTAATAAATAAGTACATGAGATCTAAAATAAACCTACACAGATCTCTGCAAGGAAAATGAAGAGGTGAGTTCCCCAATGAGAAAACAAACAATCAAGAAATCAAAAAAGGAAAACTTTTTCATTAATGATTCCAGGCAGTAGTGGAGCATGGTGGTGAAGATCACAAATGCTGGGGACAAACATGAGGGTCTGAAATCCCACAGCACTGGGTAGCTGTGACACTGATATTTCAGTGAAATTTTCTGCACCTCAGTCTCCTATCCATAGACTGGGGACAGCCACAGCACCCATCTCCTAGAACAGTCTTAAGAATTAAGTTATTTTTTATATAAAAGTTTAAATAAAATACCTCAGATTTTAAATATTACCCCAAAAGCTCAAGGAACAAAGAAAACAGTGATAAATTGGAGTTCATCAAATGTTAAAAATTTGCTTCAAAGGACACCATCCAGAAGGTGAAAAAACATCTGAGAGGAGAAAATTTTTTCAAATTATTTATCTGATTAAGTATTTGTATCTTCAAATAAAAGAAAAAACTCCTACAACTCAACAAGAAAAAGAGAACTCAATTAAAATGTGTATAAAGTATCTGAAAATGTATTTTTCAAAGAAAATATACAAATGGCCAATAAGCACAATCAAACGATGTTCAATATCATTAGCTGTAAAAGAAATCAAGTCAAAACCACTAGGAGAAACCGCTTCACACTTACTACAATAGGTTATAATAAAAAAAAATGTGTAACAAGCACTAATGAAGACACAGAGGAAGCGGAGCGCGCAGCCCTTGCTTTTGAGGATGTAACACAGGGTGGCCACTTTAGAAAACAGCCTGGCAGGTCCTCAGAGAGTTGAACATTTGGTTTATGAATGACCCAGCATTTCTGCTCTCTGGTCACACAAGTAAGAGAACTGAAAACAAATGTCCACATAAAAATTCCTACAGGAGTATTCACGGCGCCATTACTCTTCACAAACAAAAAGCAGACACAACACAAACGACTATCACCTGATGAATGGGTAAACAGTAGGGCCCAGATATACAGTAGAATATAATTCAGCAATAGCAAAGCATAGAGTACTGACCCAGGCCACAACCTGGAAATACATTGAAAAAGTTACTCAGTGTGAAAGAAGTCAGTCACAATAGACAGTTCCATTTACATGAAATAACTTGTTTTACATGAAATGTCCAGCACAGGCAAATCCATAGAGAGAGAACAATGGCTGCCTGGGGCTGGGGGAGGATGAGGAAGATGGGAATGACTGCTTGTGCATACAGGGCTTCCTGTTGGGGGATGAAAATATTCTAAGATTGACTGCGATGCACAATTCTGGGCTTTGAGTAAAAACCGCTGCACATTTTAATGGGTGAATTGTATTAAAACTGTTAAGGACAAAAGCACCTAGGGCCAGAACCTTCAAATAGTAAATGCAAATTGCTAACTTTTATTACAGGAAGAAGAAACTGCCCTCAGCATGAAAGCAGGAGATCGGCAAATATGGGTTAACAGAATTGGACAAGAGCATTTCACTTGAAAGAGTTGCTGAGTGTACACGAAATATTCAGAAATAGGAAAATCAGCTTGACATCACGAAGAAGCATTCTGCTTCAAATGCAGATCAAGGATTCGGCAAGCCCAGCTGCTAGAAATAACCAGAGAAGAAACCTGGTTCTTACAACAAGCACCAGAGCCAACAAGGAAATGGTGGTGAGGAAAGCAGGCAGCCAAAAATCTGGAACAGTTTGCTACAAATAATTTCTCCACTGAAAATTCAAAAATAAAATGAAAGTGATGCAATGCTGAGCTGGCCTCACGTTAAAGGGCTTCCTCTGCTGCTCGACAGTTCTGTAACCCCGAATGAGAGACTCAGGAGAATCAGCATGGCTCCTGGCAGTCCCCAAGTGACTGCCCTCCAGCACGTTTACCACCATCACATCTGCCAGGGTTGTATTGCAGAGAAGAGACCAACTTCTAAAAGGCACAGGAAATGTTTACCAGGGAAGAAAAGGCTGCTGTCAGTCCTGGGACAGAGGCAGTGTGAGCAGAGGCCAGAAGGCTGCAGGTGAACTGGAGCAGACCTGGGGCAGGAAGGGACCACGGAAGAGCAGATCTCAATTTTCTACTCTCTCTCCCTCGGGTAGGAGAGATAAAGCCTGCATCCTTCTCACCTGGAACTGTGGGTTCTGGCTGGCAGAAGTCTTACGTACAGGGAATGAATACTCAAGACTCTGTGGAAAAAGTCACGAAAGAGAGAGGGCGTAGGGACCCAACTCCATGAGCCTCTCAAATGATCCCATATTTATTGTGTATAATCAAAGGAAAACGTCATTAACAGTTGTGTGATAGTAAGCAGGAACTTGGGGAAAGAAGGATGAGACAGAGATTGTAGAATCCACCATGAGTACAAAGGCTTAGTGTATCTTTAGGTAAGTCATGGGGTGAGGGGAATAAGATACATCCTTTAGACATGTGAATTACAAAGCAGACCACCAGACCAGCTAGGTCCTTGCTTGGGGGATAATAGAGTATCTAACTGCACACAAGCCCAGCCTTTATAGCTGTGGGCCTGGGTCATTGCTTTGCGATGAGCAGAGTGCTATCTAAAACATCATCTACGCAAGCAAAGCATTATCTCTGCTTTTTAAGGCAAGGAGACAGGAGTGAGGATGCACAGGCACTTGCTTGCAAAGCAGTTACTAAGCATACGTTTTCTTCTTAAATTTGACAGGCGGCTGGGGTCTGTTACAATTTGTTAACCCAATCATGGGCTCCCACATGGAACCATTATGGAGGACACCCTAAGGTGACAAATCCTGGCTCTGGGTCTTTTCCTGCCAGCTTCAGCCACTCTAGCAGAGTCTAGGCACATTCCTGAATAATGATCATACAGAACCACCCACACTGTTAACTCCTGGTGCTTGAAACTTAATTTTAGCTCTACACAACTTAACGTAGAAAAGTTTCAGAAATAAAAGATATTATATTTACTTTATATCTCATCATAGGACTGATTTTTCTGATTGCTCTAAGCTGCTTCTTCTTGGTAAAGCACCTAATTCTGCAGGTGAATTCAGTACTTTCTTTGGGCATAACTAGCCAGTTTGGGCTCGCTAACTTCTATTGGTCAAATACCGATACACTTAATTGATTTCATTGTTCATCAATTTCAGCTGGGAGCAGAGGGAGTGTCACTCTGTTCCTCAGCCCACCCTCAACCCTTATCATCAGCAACTCAGGCCTCCGGAAACCAAAAAAAGCTTTTGTTTCCCTTCTACAGTTTCAACAAACCCAACAGGATACATAAGCCTGGAGAAAGAATTCAACACAAATGTTAAAACAAAAATCAATAAACCTGAAGCAACTCCATCTCCGAATCATGATACACAATGACATGAGATTAAGTGTGTCAGGCCCAAAGCATGGGTGAGCCTGACCACCTGATTTCTATTCTTCAAAGGAAGGAAAGTTTTCCTATTTTTTATTATCACTCTGTCATTGTTTCTGATTAAGCCAAAAACTAGTTTATGAAATAATTAAGCATTGAAATAACAGATTTTTGTTGTATCAATTACAGAAGGCATTCAGAGGTGTTAGGAAAAACCACCTCTGTAAAAAATGCAAAATTTCTTCCACTGTGAAGAACACGTATACAAAATGCAACAGAGAATTCAAGCTCTTGTGGAGAGGAGCAAAAGCCACAGAATCAAAGCAAAGTCATTACTATGAGTCAACTCAAAATTCACTGGACAATCATGTTCAATGCATTCAATGAAATTTAAAGGCATACTGCAAACCATACACTTAATGATCTGCAGGCTAGAGGAAGAATTTCTCTCTTTAACAGACAAGAGTAATCAATAGGGTGCCCCACCAAACAAGGACCAAAGAACAATCAGGTTTTTAACAGTTCTGATATATCAGCATTTTCTAAAGATCAAAATCCAGAAATTTTAAACATTGATTCACACCACAATGAAACAAGCACTTAAAAAAAAAGAAAAGAAAATAAGCACATAGAACATGTACATAGATCAATGAGAATTTCTTGAGACGCTGGAAGAAACAGGCTATAGTCTTTTACTTGAGAAATAAAACTACTTTTAAAGATAAATGCTAAAACACATTTCATCATTCATGTTGCCTTGAAAAATCTGAGGCACTTGTATCTGATTAGAAAAGCAATTCTGAGTAATAGTGTGTTACAATTCAGAGCCAGTTTGCTTTAGAAGAAAAGAGAAAAGAAAAGCTACCGTTTCTCATATACTGCACAAAGTGTGAAGTGTCTCCCTGCCTCTTTCTCCTCCCGTTTTCTAAGCTCATGCTTCCCAACCCTTCTGAAACAAGTATGAGAATCTCTTATTCCCGCCAATATGCCAAATGACAAAAGAAAATCAATTTATTTGTGTAAGTATATGCTTAAACCTTGAACTGGAAGAGAAAGATATCAGAAGTCTATATGGAACTTATTTCTACATTCCTGAAATCACACACACAAACGTTCACACAGACACAGACACAGACACATACCCCCTGGATTACTGGGAAATTCACAAGCTTAGGATTTCCATCTTCTAGAAGATAACTTTGTAGTTAGTTTAAAATACAAAACTGTCAGCTTTGGAAAGCCTTGATCACCTGCTAAACCATCCAAATATCAAAGAGACCCAATTAGCCTTCTCGGTAGAATGTAATTTCCCATGATGGCAAAACATACCCTAAAAAGTCCTTGATCTAAGTCTCGTGTTTATCACTAGCTATGATCGTTTTTAAGCACATTAACAGATTCAGAAACTTATGTCTCAACAGCATTTATTCTTATTGAAATAGTATACGTGTTCATTTGCCTATACAGAGACCAGGTCCCATGATGGAGTTTAAGAGCTATTTTGTGTATTGCAATATTTATTTTTAAGTGCAGAAAAGGAGGGTGGGTATTACTCAGTTGTAGAGCACCTGCATAGCATGCACAATGTCCTGGCTTCAGTCCCCAGTACCTCAAAAAAAAAATAAATAAAATAAGGGCATATTTAAAAATGAGTAAAGTTATAAAAAAATGCAGACTAAAAACCACTGCAATCTAGGAGACACAATTACAATAAAAAAAACAAGAGTTTCTATCAATTATTGGCTATTTGCCAATCGCAGAGACAACCAGAAATCACACCTGATAACCATCACGTGTGATTCTCAGCAACCCTACTAAGTAGACACGGATGGGAAACCAGGCTCTGCAGATGAGGAGACGGAGCTCAGAGGAGCCGGGGACGCTGACCGTCCTGCTTCCCGTGACACCACATCAGCCCAGGGCAAGCGCTGACGGAGCTGCAATGAGGGGACACCCAGCTGCATGGAACCTTGGGGCACTGGGGAGTCCCAGAAAACACTAAAAACTGTTCAGTGAAAAACCAGCTCAAATATAATACACTGTGCCACATTCTTTAAACAGGGAACATGAGTGAGACCTTTTTGATGCCTCCGTGTCCTTTCTGCCATCGTCAGTTACTTGCCCTCACAGCGTGACCAGTGATGAACTGGACCCCATATGAAGCGCACTCAGATGGCAGAGCATTTGAAGCTGTTTTATGAAGTTTGTAAGACTCTGTCTGTGCCTCACACAGGCGGTCATCCATCACTTCTCACCGGTGTGGATGTACCACCTGAAATCACTCCTTTCTGCTTTTTAAAATCCCCTCATCTACTCCAGACTTTTCAATAGCAAAGAAGCAGCTAAACCACAGACAGTGGACAGCTTTTCACCAAATTTCTTGAACAGCCCATCGGACTACCTGGAAGCCCTTTACTTTTATTAAACCCACTTCCAGGTACTTCATCATTTTCGGATTGGTGGACTTGGCCTCTGACTGAGCTACTCAGAGAGCTCCCAGCCTCACATCCGTGAGAGGACCCTGCTGTTGGGAGAAATCAGTGAGAAAGGCGTACATCCCCCAGTCATGTCTGCATGGCTAGAAGTGCCACAACGTGCTAAAAATTTATACCATCATAACCCCTGGGCTCCCATGGACTGGTTTCACATTAACCAAACTCATGAGACACTGATGCAAGAAAACCAGAAATTTAACTTATTAATGTAACAGAAGATGTGAAACTATGAACCAGACTGCAATATCAGAGTTCAACCATGAGTATATGTTCTCCTCCACGGCCCAAACACGGGCAGGCAGTCACATGGCAAGTGTGGACAGAAGCAGAGCAGGAAGGATTTCTAGATGAATTCAATGGACTAAATTTCTGTTATACCAACAGATCTGCTGCCTGGAAAACAATTAATTCTAATCACGGTGCACTCTTCGTGGACAGTTGCCGAGACACGACTGTGAGCACCTGTGTAACTCTCCTTTCCCTGTCCTTTCTGGGCTAATTGATGCACAGACGTACAGAAATCGAGGGATGCAGATACATCTAAACACCCAAAGCCCATTCTGGGAGCCACAATACCATACAGCCAGGGTTAAAATACTTGCTCTGCCACTTACTAGTTCTGTGACCTTGGTCAACTTACCCTCTGTGTGCCTCAATTTCCACACTGTGAAACTGGGATAACAATCAAACCTTCCTTACTCGCTTGTTGAGAAGATTGAAGGATTCATTTCTGTAAAACGCTCAGAAAAGAATGTAGCACATTTTGGGTGCTCAACAAATGTCAAATTAATATTACAGTGGTTTACAAGTCTCCTTCCTAATCATCTTCTGTGTTTCCTGGCTAGACTAATACCCAAAGGAAATTCTTATTTCTCCTTTTATAAACTCATGGGATGAACCCTTCTGTTCCATCCCACCACCTGTTTAAACTGATGGAAGGGATACCTCCTCCCCACTCCTCTGGGCCATGCAGAGTGCTACTCCCTTCACAGCCCTGACCCCTGGCCCACAGCTAGCCCTCCTCACATTAACAGATTGAGTTGTGATTCCGGGGAGACAAGCAGGGCATGTGAAACCCTTCCTTTCCCTCCAGTGTTGACTACCCTAGGGAAGCACCCTGGATGCTCAGCTCCATTGCAGAACAGCCCTGTGCATGATGGGGCTCATTCTCTCAAGGGAAGGCTTGCTGTGGCCCAGAGATACCTGGGACAGGGTGAGTCTCTACTTCTGGGACACAGTATCATGACACTCATTTATCCACAGCCCTGAAGTTCATGGAGAACGTGGCTTCATCAGTAACAAAGAAGACATTTATCGCCTGCCTACTCTTTTGTGTCATCTCTCAGTTGGCTGCTGGAGACAACATGTGTATAAGTATTGGTTCCCCTTAGGCCCCAACATATATGAAGTAACAAAAATTTCTGTGGCTTAACGTTGGTCCAGGGCGACTGTGTAACAGTTCTGACTCTGCTGATGCTAAATTATGGGTGTAGGAATTATGGAACGTCCTCAAATATCTTTCATCATAAAATCAGCTTTTCTTATTTTCTTGTTTCTTTGTAATTACCAAAGACTATAAAATGATGGCTGCACACAAAACAGCAGCTAAAGTTTATGAGCTCTCTTGACATACCCACTGTGGTAAACATGTTACATAATTACTAATTCTCACAATTCTACAAAGCAGATATGAGTGTCCCCTTCTCACAGACGAGGGGAAAACTCAGAACGAGCTGACTCAGGATCACATGGTTCAGTGTCAGCACGTGCAGGCAAACCCAAGTCAAGAAACTACACCCCATCATATATGTACCAAATCAACTCCCACCAATTAACACACAGCGGCGGGGTCAATACTCAGGGAACTCAACACACCTTTCAGCTTTATGGTGCTCCAGAGGCAGCTTCTAGCTGTTTTATAATATCCCGGCTCACTGGTTTCTAACACTAGAAGAAAAGCCCGATTTTGCCATTGTTTGCACAGCAAGTCTGAAATGTTCACAGCGAGATAAAAGAATAAAACTATGATATAAGCAGAAAAAATTTTCCAGGTAGAAAGACATAATGGACGTTGTGCTATTCTGAAGCATTAAGCAAAGGAATCAAAATAAAATCACATTGTTTAAGCCTTATTTTACAAACAGAAAAATTAAGACTGTAAAAAGTTGCAACAGCGCCACCTATGGCTAAAAAGACCTTCCAGGTTGCCGGGAAACATGCAACACAAAAATTGACTGTAAGATGAGAAACGAGAATCAGATAACTAGAAGCTTATGTAGCATATACTGCACTTTGCTTCGGGGGGATGGAGGGGTATTCAGTATTTAATCTGATATTGCTAATACTCCTAAATATAAACAAAAGACATAGGCTCATGGAAGCTCATCTTAGAAGAGGAAAGAATCCAGTCCAGCCACTTCATTTTACACGAGGGGAGACTGAGACCTGAGATCTGTCCTCCTGGCAATCAGCAGCAAAGCTCTCCTAGGTCTCATGTCTTGCACTGTAGTAAAAACCAACAGAACTGTACTAGGCCTATATTCATAAAAGTCACGTCTGTATTTTTCCAACAGTAGGTAATCTAAGTATCTTGCAAAATACTTCTCAAAGAGCCAGGAAATCATAGAAGGGTATTGAAATACAAAAACATTTATTTACATATTAAAACAGCATGAGCTTTATTACCTCTATTAAAAAAGTGACATGTCAAATCAAAATTTTGAAATTTTAAAACCTGAAAAGAGTGCAGAAAAAAATCAAAATTTTCTTTAGTCACAAAAGAGAGAAGCTTATTCCCTGATAATAATCAATGTGGATTTTTCTAAACTTAATGGTTCTGGTCAGAATCCCGAGAAATTAAATGTCTGATGGATGGTTACACGGCAACATGAATTCTGAGCTTACATTCTGTGTAAATAATCTTCAAGGTCGTCTGCTTAAGGCAATTTAAGTAGTCCCTGTCTCACTAGAATGACACAGATTTCATTAAAGCTTCATACTGCACTTAAAAAAAAACAATCCTAGTTACTTTAAGCCATATTAATGTATATCATATATACACATATTGAATATGCATCAGAAATAAGCTACCCTTTTTAGTATTCAGAGTTGATACTTCTAAACTATCAGTCACTGTGAAAGCACATTTTTATTAAGCACCTCTACGGTGCTTTGTATACAAGGCGTCCAGCTCTCACAGTCAGACAAGGTAAACCATATTACTCAAATTTCACAAATGACGAAATATACTTAAGCCATGTAAACAACTAAGATATTCATCATCAGGAAAGAAAAGAGTAAGGATTTTACTTACAATACTCACTGACAAAGTTTTCTTTCATACTAAGACTACATAAAACAAATTCAGTGTTTGGAAATTTTTCAGTAAATAAGCACCACTAGAAAAAACAAGTAACATCATTAGCAACAGTTGGACTTTCAAAGACCACTTCTCTCTTGCACAATAGTTATTTTAAATGTTTTGTTTTTAGTTCTCACAAAGCACTAAATTAAAAAACTATTTCCTTTACAGTCATTACCTGAGAATAAAACATTTGTGAAAATGTACAATTTTAATTTATGCCACTCTGCCTCTCATTCTCACTGGTGTCTCTCCTTTGAAGACCTCATCAGGCTGAGATAGCTAAAATCGGTCATTTATGGGCTCACAGGAGTTCGGGAAAACACTCAACGGGAAGCTGATTAGAGGAGCAATTGAGAATTCATCCTGTGCAGCCTGGATTCCAGCATCGAGCTAGCCACCGCCAGCTGCGTGTCATTTGGGGCAAGCTGACCCATCTCTCAATCCCTCAGCTACAAAAAAGGAGACACTGATACCTACAATCAAACACTTGCTATGAAGTAAAATATGAGCAAAGCATTTTAGCCTCAGTTAGGCGTCCACTCACAGCGAGTTTGGTCATTATGATGATGAGGATGGCTGTTAACAAATTAAGCTCGACCAAACAGGAGAAATCACCTTAAAGGAGAAACATTTTAAGTCCATGAGTATTTCCTTTTGGGTGGACTGTAGAATATTCTATAGATTTTTTTTTAATAAACCAAATTTTGTCCATTAATTGTAGATTTACAGGTTCATGGACAAGTCTCCAGAAAAATAATTAGAGGCCTCTAACCTCTGAAAATTAAGATGTAAATTTAAAAAAAAAATCAGGGAAGAGATTATACCTCATTTGGGAGAGTATGTGCTTAGCATGCATGAGGCCCTCAATTCAGTCCCCAGTAACTCCATCTAAAAACTTTGTTTTTTAAGAAATAGAGAATTAAAGCAAAAGGATGGAGGAATACGGAAATTTTTAGAGACTCATCTCAGATTTAAGATAGGGAAGAAACCATCCAATTCTCAGAAGAAATCTTGAGGACTATGTAAACTGGATCTGAGATGTCTAGTCTTTTAACATTATTCATGAAATCATATTACCAAGTCTTAAAACTACCTGATAACCCACAGTGGTGATACTGATCATAACAGCTACCATCACGTATCGAGCTCCGGCTAGGACTGCTCTGTTCTGACATCTCTACCCCTAAGGCCTCACCAGGCGGAGAGCACTAAATTCGGTCATTTATGAGCATCTCGTGTAAGTCCTCCATTTGTGCTTCTCACTCTCCCCTCACCAGCTCCTCTGAGGGAAGCACTGTTATCATCTTTCCCACCCGCAGATAAGGCCACTGAGGCACAGACACTAAACCCGTTCCAGGCCACATTGGAATTAAAGGACGTCTGTATTTCTGCTGTTTTGCTTTTGACAAAGGAATCTGAGATATCAATTCAAAGCAGACTGTTAAATAATCAAGTCTGTCAGGTCTTCACCTCAAAGAGCAGATACTATAAATTCCTGCTGTAGGATGAGGCTGCCGTCACAAACTGACTCAGCTTGAAATTAATATCCAAGATGAAGCAGCGGATACACGTAAATATTCACGATTGTCAAGTCTGCCCACGGGTCTGGGCCCTTCACTGCCTGAAAGGGGGTGAAATCCCCACCCGTGTCTGGGAGGGAAGCGCGGCTCTTCCCGGGCTCACCCAGGCTTCATAGGCTATTTACCCCCACAGACTAGCCTCAACGGTTAAAAGCTCTCAAGATTTTTACACCAGGCAAAACTGAAAGACATTTCTGTAGATGGAGCACTTTCTCAGGCTTAAATTTTTTTGCCTACACTCAGCCAGAGGGAGAAAAGAAACAGGACTCTACAAAGTCCTGACCCTCACCACTCACAGGAGTAGAATGACCACAGCAGAAGATGGCCCTTCACATTGCAGGATGTGAACAAAATAAAGATGCCCCAACAACAGGCACTCCCAGACACAGCGCTCAGCAGTCTTCTGCACAATCACAGTTGTGCAGCCCTCAACACCTTCTATTTCCAGAACACTTCATCAGCCCAAAAGAATCCCCCTATCACTAGCATTCACTCCGTAATCCCCCTCCACCCAGCCCCTTCCAACCATCACCTGCTCTCTGCCTCTGCATGTGCCTTTTCTGGGCTTTTCCGATCACTGAAATCAACAATATCTGGCCGTTTGTGTCTGCTTCCTTTCAATTAACATGCTGTTAGCAAGGCTTGTATATTTTGAAGTGGCATCAGCATCTCTTTATTTTTTATTTTTTTTGGAAACGTTAAAGATTATTAGAAGGTGGTAAGTACTATCAAAAAGAGTAGAGTGGAGCATAAGTGATTGTGTTTCAAAGGGAAAAGTGTGGGTTGAACAGTCAGGGTGGACTTCCCAAAACAGGTGGCATTTTTCATTTTCCTCTTTTTTTTTTCTTTTTTATTCACTCTTACGTGTGAATAATGTTCCACTACATGGAGATACTACATTCTGTTCATCCATTCAGCAGCTATGTATGGACGAGGTCCAGAAGAATGAGTGTAAGGGGTGACTAGCATGGATGGCATTTAAGCAAAGGGCAAAATGTGTTTTCAAAAAAAAGCCAACAAACAGAGGCGCAAGGAAATTCAGTGCGTTTCTGAGCAAAGTGCTTGCTTGCTTCGGCAGGACTACCGTGCAGGGCTGGGGCGGATATTGGCAGGAATCACGGTGAGGGAGTCACCTGAGAAGACATCCCACTGCAAGCAGCTCAGCCAATCCTCCTCCCTCATCCTGTATTGTTAGAGCAATGTTTCTAGGTTACTCTTATTTCAATTAATAGCATTTAACTGCACGTCTGATCATCACCATCAGACCACATTACCTCCAAGTCACAGAAAATCATTCACTGACCGGAGCAGCACCAGGACATAATGGTGATGGATTAGGGAGTCCTGCAGCATTCCAGCCTGCAGGCACAAACCCCACATGTGCCCTGGTGATGTCCAGAAAATAAAATGCATGGAAATATCTCACTGCTGGAACACGACAGCTGCCCTCAAATTGCCCGAAAATCATGCTGGCAAAGCACTACTCAACCTTCTCAGTACAAAAAAAAAAAAAAGCTAAGAAGGCAAATTTAGGCTCTTCCATTGAAAACCAGCAGCCACCACTGCCAGTATTTGAGCTGGAATGCTCCTGACTTTGAAAACCACTGCGCAGTTACATTTCAAACGTGAAACTCATATATATATACCACGTAGATGATATTGCAGTAGGATTTTTCTTTTCAAAATTTCCAGTTGCAAAATTAGCACAAGAAAGTTTATGTTTAGGCTTTAAAAAAAAATCAATTATCCTCCATTTTCTTAATTTTGAACTTATTATTATTTTATAAATGGAGCTATGGTGCGTATTTAAAACCTTTTGATTTCTGAAAACAAGACGTTTATGACCTCACTATTTCAGAGCAAACTTTAACGATTCTTTGAGAGGTGGGGCCTGGGGTGCTCACTAACAGCTCTTTAAATACTGACAAGGATGTGCTATTAAGTAATACAAAGGCTCTAAGTCCACATTAGCTCAGAAAGCAAAGAAACCACACCAAAGACTTCCTTAAATATTTTATATATTCCTATTCTTTTGAATATTAAAGCTCTTAAAACATATGATTTTTTTTTGAAAAAGACAACAGCTGTAATAATTTTCCTCTCACCAAGAAAGCAATCTTTATCAGGAATAAAAACCCCTATGGAAATCGAAATGACAGGACGTTTCTAGCTAAGTGAACATCCAGATCTGAACACAAACCTAAATCCTATCAGATCTCACTCGAAGGAGCTCTACAAAGGCCTGGGCAACCCTGGAGATTAGCTCTTTTGTTCCAAATGTTGGCTGAGCTAAGATAGTCACACTAGGCATGGAAAGAGAGAAGAGGAATGTCCCCCTGGCAGCCTCCATCAGTTTTCTTCCAGCCACAAGGTGCCTCTAGGGCAGCCCCGCTAACAAGTCCCCCATAAGAAAAGCCGGCATCCACACTGCCCCTGCCGTCCCCAAGTAGCCCCGAAGCCCATATCCCAGCCTGTGAATGGTCTTCAAATGATCCCCCAGTTGGTGGCACCCTCCACCTCTTCCCCGCTACACACACACACAAAGCCACGACAGCCTTCCCAAAGCACAAATTTGATTACATCAACCCCACTTCAAACAGTTCAGAGGCTCCCTGGTAGAGTTCTAGCCCCACCCCAGACCCTGCTCGCCCAGCCTCATCTCAGTACATAGGTCCCCAGTGACCTCAGGAGCCCCCTGACCTGCTCCTACTTCCCACTTGCCTCCAGGTTCATTTTGACTGTTTCCCAAGGAAGCCTTCCCTCCCTCCAACCTCCACAATTTGTTCCTCTCTTCCTAGAACATTCTAGGCTAACTGACAATGCTAAGCTCTCAAGAAGCAAATACATTTTGCTTATTTATGTGGCTACACTCTCTCTCCCCTAGACTCACTGAAGTGCACGTGTTATGAATAAATGAATGACGGGTTGGATCTCAAAGGGACAGACATACCTGCTCTCACCCGTCCCGACCCTTTTGTCTGTAGTATATCAGAAGCAAAACCAGAAGTACCTTCCCTGAGGGTCACTTCTGTTGACACCCTTCACTGCCTACTGTGTCAGTTCTAGTAAAACTCAACTTCTTCCAAAGCCCTACACCCCGGACTCTCTCCAGTGTCCTCCCCAGCAGGGGCTCCCTCCACCCTGGACCGCACAGGGCACTCTCCCCGGGTCCCCACGCCAAAAGCCTCCAGGCCTCTGCCCGGGCTGCACCTGCGACCTGAGCCACATTCTTGACTCCTTCTCTTGGCTGACTCTTACTCTGTCCTCACAACTGAATGTACAGCCCATTTCTTCCAGGAAGTTCTCTCTGATAATGTCCTTTAAGTCTTGTCTGGGCTCTATCTATAGCAGCAGTACATGGTGACCAACTGGGTGTTTGCCCGCTCCTTTGAGACCACGAACACTTGGGAACCACGTGGGAAGGAGTGAGAGATTACAAGACAGGTGGGGGAATCAAAAAGCAGAAATCACAGCCCAAGTCCCAAATTCAAGGATACTTTCTCAGAAAAAAGTATAAAATATTTCACACGTGTGCCATTTGGCTACTATTTTTGTGGCTTGTGGACAGCAAGAACTTGGTGTTCTAGCCCAAAACCCAGGTTACATGCAAAGAAATGTATATATTCTTATCCAAAGGAAACCAGAGCTGCTCAACAACAGTTTTCATTTAGAACTGAAAGGAAATTTGATAAAGGCAATCTCTCTCTCTCTCTTCTTTCTTTTCTGGAATCATATAATTTTAGAAGTATTTGCGTGACTAACAGACGTCTACAGCCCGTGATTCTGCACTGAAGTGTTTGGGGCTGAGGAAGCCCAGATTACATTCACTCTGTAAATGCAATCACACCAACACACTGATAGGTGCCGTGAGTGGTGGAGCTGATGTTCCAAAGCAGGCAACATTATTCTGTAAGAGAACTCTAAATAGAAAGTAAGAAATGCAATGTCCTGTACTCAATTTCATTTGCTATATGGGCCATTAACTGATAGTATATCTTGACTAATGAAACCCAAAAATAAATTGTCAACTTCGATTTTCTTCATCTGACCGTTTTATGCTAACATCGGATATTAAACTCTCACTCCATATGGAAAGCTCAGGCCTACGCTGCAGCACAGTTACATCCCGTGGAAGAAAGCCGACCAAGGGAGAACTGGAGAGTTTCCCTTCAGAAGCTGCAAAGTCTGGTTTTGCACCTGTACACCATTTGCAACCACGTCATCATCAAAGGAGTTAGACGTTACCTCTCTGGGACGAAAATCACTGCGTGCTTCAGAACCATCAAAGAATGCTGAGCTTTGTGAAACAGTCCAGAGGCGCTTAAATCATACTTTTTCTGAAAGGCTCCAAAACTGACCCACTTCACCATTCCAGGTATAACAGGGAAGTACTGGAAACAGTAGAGAGAACATGCCCTTGAATTCTGACAAGGCCCTGCTTGAATCCTGCTACAGCATTTACTAGTCGCTAAATGGACCAATTCTTTAACCCCTCTGAGAAGGCTTCCCAATCCCCAAAAGGGGGCTGCCGCCGCCCACCTGGGAGGCATGGATGTGAATGAAACACGCAAGTAGGGCGGCCGACTGGTACCTGACACGGGGCCTGGCTAGTTTCCCTCCGCTGCCCTTCTCCCCTTTTAAACTTGCACTGTTCCCTCGGTAACGATCAAGCCCCCGGAACAGACTGCCCGTATCTTCTGTGTATCCCTGGATACATGCCTTACCCTTAGGAGGCCAGAAAAACAACTGCCTCCTCCCAAGTCACTAACAATGTTCTTAAGAGTCTGGGTATTTTTAACTCTATTTTTCAGGGAGACTATTCCAGAATTTTGCAAGCACCATTCTCCAGGTTGGCTCCCCTCCCAGTGCCCATCCCTTCTCACCTCAGATCCTCTGTCTGACTGCCTTCTGTTCATGGGAAAGCGAGTCCGGTAAGGTGGGGCTCCCTAGGCCTCCCTCCCTCCCTCACAGGTGATTGTGACTAACTTCTCCCCACTCCTCACTGCAACTCTAGCTTCTGAGGAGTCTACCCTCCCGTACCCTGCAGCCTCTGCACCTTCCCAAGACGCACACGTGGCCACGACCCTCCCTTCAGATTTCTTCCTGGCTGGCCCTGCCCAGCCCCTGGCCCCTTAAGGATAACTGGCATTGCTTTGAAAATGGCAAACGCCACTGACTGACACACCACAGCTGTATGGTCTGGGCTTTCCTCCAACCAAGACACAGCCCTGCCCCCCTCAGTCTCAGTCTGCAGCTCTCGAGATGATCTAATTCACATGCAAGGCTGTGAACACCAGCTAAGAATGACGACTCCCAACGTGTATCTCTAGTCCGGCTCCTTCACCTGAGCCCCAGGCTCATCGACCCGAGTGCCTCTTTGAAGTCCTAATTTGGATGACAAATGGCATCTTAAAAATGCCTCATGTCCACCATTTACTCTGGAATTCCATTCCTGTCAGGTATCTCCCAGACTCCCCATTTTAGTAACAGCCCCAGCACCCACCGAGGTGTCTGAGGTCACATTCAATTTCCACTGTTCCCTCCCCCAGGCCCTGCCCTGGAATCAGTCCTGTTATCTCCATCAATAAGCCCATCTCAAGTGTAGTTCTGTAGGGACCATGGCCGGAAACACACAAGCTCACAGCATGGTGCACTAACAGTCCTCCGTAGGGTGCTCCCTGGATGGGGAGGCATCTCCTGCCGCTGGTCACCTCAGAAGGCAGTGGATTCTCACACAGGAGGCCCAGGAGAAGGGACTCAAGGTTCTCCCATGGTCTGAGCTTTGAAGGGCCCGAGGTCTGGGGGAGCTCCTAATTAGCAGACACACTTGCCAATGAGCAGATGAGGATGGGGGAACCCACGCAAGGCTGTTATCACTTCAACTCATGGGCTCTCAGGAGCCATGGGAAAGGCCTGTGTCCAGTGTACAGCCCAGCCATCACAGATCCCAGCCTGCATTTGCCAACCCGGACAGCCTAGACTCCATCTACTTGCGACACTTACTTCTGTTCTGTTCCCCACCCAGAATGTGATGGACTCATTCAGATATTCTGGCCTGTCTCAAGCGAGACAAATTCAGTGAAAAATGAAGTGTCCACATTTGGACCAGAGCATGAAAGGAGAAACAAGGCCTCATGGTCAGCATGATGGTGGTGGCCAAACAATTCCACCAGGTGAGATGAACCAGGGTAGGGTTGAGAATCCAAGGTCCTGGGTTGGACAAATCATCTTCCTTCATTGTTGACTGGGGTGTTGGGGACTGACTACCACAAACTAACGACACGTTAGGGGGCCCACGTGGTGGGCGTCAGCTGCAACAGAAACGGATTCAGCTCTTTACTGCCAACATGGGTTAAAAGTAAAGGCCGAGGCAGGAAGGTCTGCACGGCTGCTGAGGCAAACCACAGACCCAGCTCTGAATGCCCACTGGCTGGAGCAGAGAGGAAGCTACGGCCCTTTTAGCAGTCCCTTTGCCCAACAGATCCAGGTAAGCCAGCTACTTAGGAGAAGGCCATGTTGTCCTGATACTCAGAAAAACCAGCCTCGTAAAGGGAAAAAATAGTGGCATGGATTTTAGACCCAATTCTGCCCATTTATGAAGGCAAAGTAAAGTAAATGGCACGGGGAAGTTGAATGCAAAAAAAAAAAAAATTAAAGAACCAAACGGTGACCTCTTCCTCCAACAGCGTCCCCTGCAGCTGTCACCTCCGTGGCGGCCACATCCTCACCAGTGACCGCCGGCCAGGAAGCGACGTCACGCACGTCACACAGCGACAGCCAGGAACCGCGTGCTGAGCACGTTTGTGTAAAAGCAGGAATCGAGCAAAATGCTGCAGAGTTTGACCTTACAAGTTTAAATACTCCATGAAAAGAATCCCTGAGCAGCCGACTAAATCAATTCACATCTTACTTCTTCAAAACAATGAAACAAATTTAATAAGGGCGCATTTGTCATCAAATAAAAGGAGGACCAAACATGTTCCTCAAAAGCAAGGATTTCAACAGGTATCAAACACCAGTGGGTGATGAGCTAACAAAGCAAATATTCCAAAAAATTAGAAAATAAAAAATGACTAAGATAATAGATGGATCAAAACAGCTGTTAAGTTGTTGCTTTTTAAAGCGATGGAGACTGTACGGAGGGCAATCTGGCTATTTCCAATGCAGGGTGTGCACAGCCCACATTTTCAGAAGCAACAACATGCTCACTGGGCAGTACAAGTGAAAAAGGAGTAAAGAAAAAGGAAAAGAGGAACAAGAGAAAATTAGAATCACACAAGAACAAAAATAATTTTGACTGCATGTACAAGAATTTATGTGAGTGTGTGAGGCCAGGGACGCGGGGATGGTGAGGCCCAACCTCACCTCCTGCTCAAGGGAAAGCAGGGGCCTGAGGGGAGCGGCGCTGCCGGGGGACCACAACGTGTTCAGCTCCCCTAACCAAAATTCGACCTACAAGCGACTAGGCAGCTTTTGAGCTACAAATTATTGTCGCATTTCAGTCTGAACCGTTTTACTCACTTCCACCAAGAGTAGTAGGAGAGAATGAGGCTCTGCTCCTGCACCAAAGCATTGTTTAAAAAATTAATGACTGTGGAATAGTAAAAGAAACAATGGAGTAAAAGTGACTGGAGGAGAATGTGCTTGACCCGAGCTCACTGGCCGCGTTATCTCAATGACGTTCAGATGCTGGCTGAGCCCTTATGGTACCAGAATAGACAGACCCACAAGGAGGCAGGTTTAATGCGCTGAACCACTGTGGGCTAAGTACACATCCGGCTACTCCGCCAAGTCCCAAGGGCAGACTTCAAAAGGCAAAAACAAGCTGGCATTCTCTGGTGGGTCTGCAGACTCAGAGACAAGCATTTGTTGAGCAAAAATGTCACCAGTGCCTCCTATGACAAAAGAAGTGGCACTGGCGTGGGGGCTGGGGCAGGGCTCCAGGCTTCCACTGCTCACTCACCAGTCTGTCCAGGGGGAGAAGGTGGTCCCTGCTTAGGTTTCGCTGATGCACCTACTTGACTAATGTCTGGGGCCTCAGCAGGAGTTGACAGATGAGGTGAACGGAGCGAGACTCTGTGTAGCACGGTGCTGGGAGCTATGCCCTCAGCAGTGCCCAGGCTCCTAAACATGCCAGCTCATCTCCAAGAAGCAGATGGGGAGTGCGGGCATGTAGATCACAGGGCCCTGTGAGGACAAGTACAGATCATGGCCACGACATGCCTCTCCTCTTCCTTAAGCCATAGAGGTATTTCTGGGGAGGAACAGAAAATTCATCCAGAGCCTGCTAGGTGGGCTCTCGCAGGTGGGACTAGTGTCCCCTGTGCTTCTCACTCACAGGGCTGGTCTAGACATTCTTTTTATTAATTCCCTAGCATCTTCTCCTCCAACTTACCAACAACCAGAAAGTAGGATCTGATCTTAGGTAAGTTCAAGAATCACAGAGCACCACCTCCAAAGCGGGCCCGGTAGCACATGCCAGGTCTTCTGACCGCCACCTGTGGGACCACCATGAGCCCTCTCCAGACTCAAGGACCGAGGCCGTAGGCCGGGGGGACACAGCTTCCCTCACTCACCCCAGCAAAGGGGGACCACGTCTCGGCAAAGGCATCTCACCCTCTTCAGCCCGAGGGAAAACATGATAGATATACGGGGAAACAGAGCAGAAGGTGGGGGGTAGGCAGCCCAGAAGAGCTCATCTGTACTTCCGAGGCAAAGTGGGGCCATTGACTTAATCACAGGGACAAAGTGGGAATGAACATTTCCCTGCTCTGTCCCATACACCGTGATACGCCTTTCCCTGCATAAGGAGTTCATTAGGAAGTCCCTGGCGGTGTTTCTGATGTCCTAACTTGGCATGGTGGCTGTCGGGCAGGAAGAGACGGCCTGAGCTGAAAAGGTGCTGGGCCTGGGAGGCAGGTGACAGCGGCTCCAGCCGCAGCTCAACCAGCGCCTCGTTCTGCCTCTCGGGGCTCAGCATCTCATCTATAAGCAAAGGGATGAGCATGTACCAGGACAGGCTGCCCAACAGAAATGAAATGAGAGCCATGTAAAGAAAGTTTCCCAGTTGCCACGTTTAAAATTTGAAACAAAGAAACAAACCAACAAACAAAAAACAAATACTAGAATGTGATTTTAAGAACAGATCTTACTTAATCTACTGTATGTAAAATACTATTATTTTGACATGTAATCAATATAGGAAGTAGAGAGATAGTTTATGTACTTTTACTAGACAAGCCTCAGCGTCTGATGTGCATTTGACCTACAGTACATCTCAGCTGAGTCCAGCCTCCTCCCCAGTGCTCCTAGCATCAGTGGCTTTGGCTACTTTATTGGACAGCAACTCCAAGGGTCCCACCATGTTCCTGGCTGTAAAGCGGGAGTAAGTGTCCACACTAACCCTAAAAGGATCTCTCTGAAATAAAGGCGGATTCACTTTGAAATGTCTGGAAACCGGCGGGCTGCACCTCCCTCCCCCCTTGGCTACAAGATTGACTTCTTCCTTGCTGATCCCTTTCTGGATGTAGGGAAGCAATCCAGCACACAGCCAAGGTGGACTGGCTTCCAGGTAAACTTACCTGCTGTCTGTGTCCAGTCCCATGAAGTCCTCCTTCTCAAACGGGATGCAGGGGAGGGGGATCTTGTCCCCAGAATTCTTGGGGCCACCATCCAGCCACTTGGACTTGAGCAAGATGAAGAGTGACTCAGTGAAGTCCTCGATCCTCTTCTCCACCACCCTGCAGTACTCTTAGATTGAAGGCAACGTCGGTGCGTGTCTGCTCGGCTACCTCCCCATGCTGCACAAAGACAAAAAGCTGAGAGTCATTAAGCGATGCACCATACAGCTCCTCTGCATGTGGAGCTTCTCGAAGGCCTTGGCAGAGAGACATTCGGTAATGGTGACAAGGCCCACGACCTTGGGGTGTTTCTGGAAGACGCTCCACCGATTCTCGGGCACATAGCGGTGCCTGTAGTGGATACAGAGTGTCCACTGGGAGCCACAAGGGCTGATATGGCTAACCGAGGTGAGTAGCTGATAGATGCAAAAGAAATTCTCCTCTGAGATGATCTCTATGGATTGGACCACAACGGGACGAGTCTGGTGGTCCTCAGCACACTGCACGTAGTCAGGGATGCTCATGTTGCAGGCCCTGCCGAGAGGGGAGAGGAGATCGAGGTACATTCTCTGCTGTGTGCTACGGGCCCATCTGGGTTGCGGTGACCTGGTGTGTACCAGCCAGAAGACAAGGGAAGCCAAAGCAAATCCAAGGGTACAGTTTGTCCTCAGAGTCTGCATATGGCTACTGTAGCTCGGATCACATTACCCAGCTTTTGGTCTAGGCTTCCTGCCTCTGCAGAGAAAGGTCATTTCTTATTTTCTATTTCCAAGCACCTAGCAAGGCCCTGATGCAAAGTCACTGCTCAAAAATGCTGAATAAAGAAATGAACAAAGGAAATGCTTCCCCAACCCCCTTCAGCAGAATATAAAGAGAAGGACCACAGTAGGATCAAAAGATCTGGATTCCTATTCAATTTATTTGAACTCCTAAGCTTCATAATAATGGATAAGAAAACTTGCCTTGGGGTAGAGGGTACTGTTCATTGGTGGAGCACATGCTTAGCATGTACGAGGTCCTGGGTTCAAACCCCAGTACCTCATTTTAAAAAATCAAACAAATAAATACACCTAATTTCCCTCCTGAAAAAGTATTTTTTAATTCAAAAGTCAAAAAACACCTTGCAATTGACACAACATTGTAAACTTGACTATACTTCAATTAAAAAAAAAGCCTTGCCTTACAAGAATATATCTGGATTACGGATGTTTGAAAATGTAAAATGCATAGGGTACCACCTGCATAAAAGGAGGTGACTGTACACATGTTCTATCCCTCCTTTATGAGTTATACTTCCTTTGGGGAGGTTATAACCTCTCAGAGCTAATTTTCTCAGATTAAAAAATATAAACATTACCTGATTCTCAGTACTGCTGAAGAATCAGATAACTCTATGAAAGCATCTGACCCACAGAGTTTACTCAATAAATGTTTGTTGAATGAATGAATAAACAAGCAAAGTGAATGCTGCTCCCTGCCACAAACCATCATAATGGTACTGCCTGGAAATCCCAAGCCCACGTTCACCCGACTCTGCATTAACAATGTGGGTGACCTGGACAGGCCTGCGTGCTTCACGAAGCCCCAGTTTAATCGTGAATAGAAATAAGGGCAATAACACAAACCTCAAATTGTTAGTGAGTCAGTAATGAATTGTACCCCAACACTGCATGATGGAACCATTAAGAAAACTGGGCAAAGGGTCCATAGGCCCTCTCCATATAATCTCTTACTACCACATGGGAATCTACATTACATCTCAAAATTAAAAGTCTAATATTTTAAAGAGGTTATCGAAGTTAGGTGAGCTCACTGTCTCAAATAAGGAACACACAGTACAAATAGGACAATGCCCAGCCCATGAGATACACTCAGTTAACATTCCCACTGAGCCCACTAGTCCCTCCAACTTCAGAGCAAGAGGATGGGTCCTCGTGGCAACAGGCCACAGCACCTGAAGCTAACAAAGCTAATGGTGTCCACTTAAAAGAGCCCCTGTCACCACCCTTGTTCTAATTTTCTATTTGTAATTTTTTTCTTTTCATTAAATTGGAACTCCAAATTGCATAGAATTCTTACCAGATATCATGATGGCAGCCCTTCAAAACCTGACCACAGAGATCATGATGGCAGCCCTTCTTGGTGAAACAATAAAATGAAAAGCCATTTCCACAAGACCTCTGTGTAAATCTACTAGGGAACTTCATCCTGGACTGAGGAAGAGGACTGGGGAGTAGGGGGAAAACTGGGACACGGAGAAATATGGGCCACCTGTCCCACAATGGACTTTAGACTCACCCTCACCCTCCAGGAACTTCTAAATACACACAGACAGAGTGCTATGGACAAGAATTTTTTTTAAACAAATCCCTGAATCCCTAGCAGATCTTGTTTCTACCGAGACACAAATGTCTTATTTGTATAATGTTTCACAGAAGCCTTAAAATATTATCACCCCAACTTGACACATCAAGAAACTGAGGCAGAGAAGTTTATCACATTCTACAAGATTAGAGAGAGGCCACGTCAGACACCGTATTTAAATCCAAGTCCCTGCTCCGTTGCTCACACTAGAAAGTGTCACATACTGCCTCTTTCCTGCCCTCTCCCTGCAATAAATCTCTGAAGAGTCTTTTCTGTGTCACCTGCAATCAAAATCACATCAATTTTTCACAAAGAGCTATGTCACTCCTTGGAGGACATACCAAAATCTAAAGGGTTGGGTTGAGAGGAGATATTTGCATTTTCTGTTTCTCAAAGGAAACATGGCTTTAAAAGAAACTGAAAAGTATTTATCTAGTCTAAGCGCTCATTGTGCACAGAAAGAAACGGAGGCTCAGAGGAGAAGAGGAAAGGGCGTTATTAACAAATATTGCCTCAGTGCAGCACTAAGCCAGCCCTGGGCACTTCTGGGGGAGGATCTGGAAGGCCCAGGAAAATGAGTGTTAGAAAATAGAAAGAGAAGAAGAATATAAGGTCCCGTCTCTACACCACCATACCATGAATTTCCACCAAATTACCCAGTATGGGTGCAGCCAATAGTAAGGTTGTCTAAACAGGTTATTGAAACCTGGAATTCTCAACCATAGTGGAAATTCCAGCATTTACTGTGCTTTTTTCCCAGTTCAATCATCAATTCAGTGGGCATTCTGTACCAGGGACTACACGAGACCTGGAGTTCTCCCAAATAAAGATCTCTATTACCACGTGTGCAAACCACATAAAGGCAACCAGAAGAAAAGCGCCCACAGATAAGATGGAATTACTGAAACTGAAAGCAGCCAAAGAGCATATATTACTAGGAAAAATGGTGCTCCTATAAATGGACTCATGGACATAGAAAGCAAACTGTATTTAGCAGGCAGGAAAGGAGGGATTAACAGATACAAATTAGTAAATATAAAATAAATGACAAGGACCTGCTATATAACACAGGGAACTATATTCAATTTCTTGTAATGAGTTATACTAAAAACAATCTAAAACATATGTATATACATATGCATATGTTTATAACTGAATCTCTGCTGTACACCTGAAACTAACATTGTAAATTGACTACACTTAAATAAAAAATAATTTAAAAAATAAGTAAAAATAAAAGCAACGCCATTAAGAAAAAATAAAAGAACACTCTAATCCCCTTAGCTGTAGGTGGTGGAGAATTCTGGTTGTAAACACCAAGTCCACTGGATCACTCCAGCAATGGCTGTCACTCTTTCTGACCATCAGAGAGTCACTTGCTTCACTGAGGTTTCTTTTCTCTTCTGTGAAAGGCTACAGCTGCAACTAACGATGTATAGAATCTCATCATTCACAAGCCCAACAAGTAGTGAGGACTTCCCATGGGCCAGGCTCTGGACAGAGGAAAATATAGGGTCCGAAATATATTCATGGGTAGAAGAAGTTTGTGCCATAAAGACGTTAATTCTTCCTGTTTTGATAGACAGATTCATTGCAATTCTGATTAGAATTCCTACCAGATTTTTCTTGGAATGTAACAAGTGAATTTATGGTCAAGATTAGCCAAGAAATTTCTTTAGAACCACCACTGGGGAGGGGTGGATAGGTCATTAATTTCCACTGCTCTTTCTGAAGTGATAAAAACGTTCTGGAATAATAATGGTTGCACAACTGTGAATATGCTAAAAGCTGCTGAATTTTACCATTTAAATGGATGTACTTCATGGTGTGTGAACTATATCACAATAACGCTGTTATATGAAAAAATATTTCTTGACAAATATTTTTCTTTTTATACCACTAGTCTGTCCCACAATTTAAGAAAAACAAAAAACCAATACAAACCAAACTGTGCCAGGAGTTCTTTAGGACTGCAATATCCCTGGGTCTCCAAGGCCTCTGGTGATGCTGTTCCTGTTAACACACACTAGCTGGGCTGGGCTAGCTAGGGACTGTAACTATCTTTTTAAAATTGACTGTCACACATTTCACCCTTGGAGAGGGAAGGAAGGAGGATATCACAGCTTCATGCCTTCAGCTCATTTTTAACAGAACCAAGCCCTGCTTTCACCACTGTTAATCCCTCTCACTATAAAAACACGTGACATCAACAAGCACCGCCATCATAACACCTGAAAGTGTTCAAGATACTTACCTGCGGCAGAAACACTGAGGGAGGAGACAGAAGCTTGCTCAGCACTGATGCTCCCTTTTCCCGACTCCACCAGGTGAAGCTGGGCGCTACAGCCAGAGGCTCTCAGTCCGGGGAGCAGCACACACGCCACTGAGCTGGTCCTGAGGGAGGGTGAAAGGGAAAGGAGGGCAGCCCTAGGGGGGAGGGAAAGGGGGGGTGCGGGCTGCAGCCCCGCTCGGAGGCCAGCCCCAGCCCCAGCCCAAGCCGCCCGCCCCGTCCGGGTGTGCAGACCCCGCCCGCCCGGGACACAGCCCGCCCAGTGGTGGGGACGGGTCGGCGGCCTAGGAGAGGAAGCCCGGGAGGGGAGGACTCGCGGGCGGAAGAGGGGAAGCGGACGCCAGCCGCGGACTGAGGGGAGCCCGGCTGGGCCAAGAGGCGCAGGGGCACACCTGGCCCTGGACAGCTGTGGCCGGGGCGCCGGGGCAGGTGGCGCGGGCAGAGGGGTCTGGCCCGAGCAATCCAGCTGAACACACGCTGACTGGCGCCCTGGGGGGCTGTGACACGCCGACCGCCCTCCCGCAGCCGCCTCACCCCTTTCCCGATATCCCCTCACCTTGCACTTCCACAGCCAGAGGCCCCGGCCCCAGGCAGTAGCCAAAGGCCTACAGGGCGACAGAGCTGAGAAGCCATTGGGGCCGATCCCCGGCTCGGAGCTGGAGCTTCCAACCCGCGGTCCAGCTGGCAGCAACTGCGCATGCGCAGGAGGGCCAGCGATCCGCTCTGGGTCCTGAGAGAGAAGGGGAACCGAGGGAGGGAGAATAGGGGAGGAGGAGGGGAGGCGGGGAAAAGTGGAGGGAGACACATGGACAGGAGGAGCAGAGGGAAGGCAGTTATCTGGAATTGGGAGGGGAGTAACAGAGATGGGGAGAAAGCGTTTTACCTCTTGTGGCACCCCGAAGGAGGCAGCAGTCCTGCCTATACACCCTTCTCTTACCCGTCATTGCCCACAGATCATATTTTACGTCCCTGGCCCAGCCCTCCAGCTAAGGTCTCTGCAGAAACCCTACGGGTATCATACCCGTTGCCCCCACAAGGAGCTAGGTTTACTGTTGCTCAGGGAACCAAGCACCCGCAGGTGTTGTTTCTCAGAACTACCTTGGGAAGAGTACATATTCCCCTTTTACACGCTGGGAAACAGGCAGGCACGATCTCTGCCTTAGCTCCACTGTCCCAAATGTTGGGCTGGCAGGGAGCGGGAGGTAAAATGTCAGAGCCCCAGAAGGAGCAGACTGCCTGAGTGTTGGTGTAGAGTCCCCATCCCTCCTGGGTAAACCACACCCCAACCTCGGGGAATAATCAAGGGCTCACCGTAGGCCCCTGTGTGTGGGAGAGCTGCCCTCAGTCCCAGTGTCCAACTTGCTAGGTAGGTAGAAGTGTTATTGAGTCCAAATTCATTCTCCTCAGTGCAGGACAGGCCAGTAAGTTGGGAGACCAAGTGTTGGGGCATGGAATAGCAAGTTTCTGTAGACCTAGATGGCAAACTAATGTCCTGGAAAACCATCTCCCCAAGTCAGAATTCAGGCTGCTTTCCTATGTGCTTGGTTTTTGCAAACTTCTTGGTGTAGGAATTCCTTCTTGTTAGAATCCTTTGTTCTTGCAGCTATCTCCCTGGGTCAGATCCCTGTAAACCTCCAACAAAACAAACGTTATTTTCTATTCTGCAACGTGTTATCTTTATATGATTGGAAAAGTGTTAAATACCCTTAAAGGTCAGAGCCTTCAGAATAGGCTCTCCTGTATATTTTAGGCTCTAGGCAACATTGTTTTACAAGCAAGAAGAAGCCTAGGAGACAGAGCACAGGGTTAAAGTCAAAGGAACAGATCTAATATGGAGTCAGATTTCTTCTTTTCTATTACTGTGGCAGAAGCCACTTGAGGATTTAAATCCCTTAAAGTTAAAAATAAGTAAAACTTTAAAGGAATTTACATACATTGGTGGGAACTTGCATAGCATATCTGGAAAAGCACACAAAGGATTGTAAACATTGGCATCTCCAGGGAGGCATGTAAGAACAGAGGATGAGGGAAAACTTCTTTCACTTGAGTATTTTTTGCTCTGTTTGAATTTTTTTAACCATATGCATATATTTCTTTTTCAGTTAAAATAAATGTGTAATGGAGCAAAGGAGTAACTAGCTCAGCAAATACAGCAGCCATAGACTCACTGAGTCATCATTTTCGATTTAAGCCAGGAAGCATTGATTGTCTCTCTCCTATGTGCCCAGTGCTGTTTTAAAACTCTTTTATATATTTTTTTAATAAAATAATAACATGCTATCCCTCACCCCTGCTCAGGGCTGGTGGGAAACCAACTGAGTTTTTATTGAGTTGTTTTCCAAGGAGTAGAGATGAGTTATAAACAGAACACAACTTCAGGGCAAAACAGGCGGACTGGTTTTCCAGCAGGCCAGATAGCGATGACGGGTTTTCAATAGAGGCGCACAGAGGCTGAGAGAGAAAGCCTCCAGGACCCTACAGAAAGCTGCCCACAGTGCCTTCTCCATGGCACTACTGAAATAGGAAAGAACAAATCTGACTCCATATTAGATCTGTTCCTTTGACTTTAAACCTGTGCCCTGTTTCCTAGGCTTAGTCTTGCTGTTTCTGCACCTTTTGTGAAACAATGTTGCCTAGATCCTGAAATATACAGGAGACCCTATTCTCAAGGCTCTGACTTTGAAGGATATTATCACTTTTCCATTCGTATAAAGATAACAAGATACAGAATAGAAAATAACATTTGCTTGTTGGAGGTTTACACGGATCTGACCCAGGTGAAGAGCTGCAAGAACAAAGGATTCTAACAACAAAGAATTCATACACCAAGTTTGCAACAACCAAGCATTCCCGCTTCCCCTTTTTAATATAAGAAGAGCCTGAATTCTGACTTGGGATGATGGTTCTCCAGGACATTGGTCTACCATCTTCTCCGCTGGCTTTACAAATTAAAGCCGCTATTTCTTGCCCCAAATCCTTGTCTCCTGATGTGTTGGCCTATAATGCACGAGTAGAACAAGCGTGGACTCGGAAACACAAACATACATTGAAAGTACGCATTTGGTATATTAAATGACCTGCTTCCACTCGTATTCCTGAGGTTTTCTTCTCTTGACCACTCCTACTATATTTATGAAAAACCTGTCATGTGGACACATTTCCTTCTCTAGCCACTACCCTTCCATGTAAAAACTGATGCCAAGAAGGCAATGGAAGTTGCTAGAAGGTATTACCTGGCCAAAAAAGAGCAGAAGTGGGTTCTGGCTGATGTTCAGGAGCAGGCCGGGGCACCTGACAAGATGTCATAAGTACGGATAGACAGCTGGGCACCAAAGGAGAAGCTTCTAAACTTCCATGAGGGAATTGTTGGATAGGAAGGAACAGTCCCAGACTATAGCTCTGATCCCACCACGAGCTTCCTGGGCAAGGCTGGGCAAGTCATTTAAATTCTCTAGACCCGTGCTGTCCAACACGGGAGCCACCAGCCACATGCAGGATAATGATGTTATTCTGTAGCCAGACAGAATTATAAATAAACACTTTATTGCAAAGGGTCAGCAGGTATAATATTTAAAAACATTATTGGTTATCTTGCCCTAACAAGTTATTTTTGTATGTCTAGCTTTCTGTGGGTTGTAATGCCTGCAACTAATGTTTCCCTTACAGTGAGGTATTTTGAAATTATAAGTTACTGGACACAGTACACTCATATCACAGTTGAAAAAAACTGATCTAAATAAGCAAGGTGATCTGACTTAGTAGTTATGAGCAGGGGCTCTGGGGCCAGCCTGCATAAGTATTAATTCTCACTCTCCCTCCAGGGAGTTCTGTGTGAATCTTGGACAAATTATTGTTGCTGTTGTTGTTGTTGTTGTCATTGTCATTGTTATTATTTGTGCCTCTTTTTCCTTACCTTTTAAATAGCGAGGAAAATGTAGACTCTATCCCCTACAGTGTTGGCAGGATTAAATGAGTAAACGTCTGTGCTGCCCACTTCCCTGGGTTTCAGCATTCTCCAGGCAATCAGTGCCAAACGCAGTGGCATTCTCCACTGTCTTCGTCAGTCTGGGATTCTGTAACAAATTACCGTGTGTCGGGTGGCTTAAACAACCAGCATATTCCTTATGGTTTGGAGGCTGAGGCTTTCAAGGTCAATGTATCTGGGAGAGGATTGCCAGCTCGAAGATGGCTGTCTTCCCACTATCTTCATGGCCCAGAGAGGAGAGAGAAGCAAGCACTTTGGGGCCCTGTATAAGAACACTAATACCATTCATGAGGGCAATACTCTCATGACCTCATTTTATCCTACTAATCACCTCCCAAAGGCCCCGCATCCTTATATCATCAACCTGGGAGATGAGGTTTCGACATATGGATTTTGAGGGGATGCATTCAGTCCACACATCGGCTAACTCTCCCAAACATGCAGTCATCAAACCTGTAGCTAATTTCAAAATAATGTTTATATCTCTCTGCCCATTTCCATTCCTACATCTACTAACACTGAAGCCCTGCTACATTTTATTTCTTATTTTCCTTGTAGAGGTTTAATTGATTCCTCTAACTCCAAGGATTCGCTCACTCCAGTCTGCTTGACAGCCCTGCCAGGTAGGACTTCCTTAAAACACCTTCCCACTTCACCTGGTTGTTTTTTAGGTGTAAATGTCAGAATTCTCTCCACACCCCATCCTAGACCTTTAATCCCTTACACTACCGCTCACTATGTTATTTTCCTATTACCACTGTAACAAATTCCATTAAGCTTAATAGCTTAAACCAGCACAGACTTATCAGCTTATGGCTGTGGATGTCAGAGATCCAACACAGTTCTCATTGGGATAAATTCAAGATACCAGCAGGGTTCCTTCCTTCTAGAGGGTCTAGAAGAGAATGTTTCCTTTTTTTTTTTCCAGTTTACAGAGGTCACCCACCTTCCTTAGCTTGTGCCCCTCAACTTCCTCCATTTTCATGGTCAGCAGCCTTTCTGAACATTGCTCCATCGCTACACCTCCCTCTGATTTTAAACTCAGCTGGGAAATATCCTCCAATTTAAGGACCCCTGTGATTACATTCAGCCCACCTGGACAATCCAGACTACTCACCCTATTGTCTCATCTCAGGATCCCCTTGTCCCATCCCACTCAGGCAGTATGTATGTGGCTGTGACATTCACCTTGTGTAACATTTCCTCATGAGCAATTTATGGTTCCAGGCACTTATAAGTGACTTTTTGTTTTTCTTCCTTATCCTTTCTACATTCAGTTTGTCTGGTGAGATTATATGAATCCTTTTTATTTGTGCCCCTGCACTAATCTATAATAATGTATCATGGGTTTAAAGGCTAACTAATAGACAATTTAGGAGACAGAAATCCTCTAAGATTTTTAATCCTAAAATATCTGTCATCCCTTTTGCCATGTACAGTAACATGTCACAGGTGGCTACCCTGTGGCCGGGGAGGGACATGATTCTGCCATCACACTCCCCTCATTCTTACCAATGTGCTGATCAACTAACCAAGGATCTATGCTCTCCAACTCACTCACTTCCTCCTCCTTTGCATTGACTATCCTGTTCCCACCGCTTCCTTCATTCACCACATCAGGATTTCATGACCACATTCTCCCCTAAATGAAATGGGTATCTTGCATCTAATGCCTGACAGCTGTTCTTATTGTACATGCACACACTGACCTACACATAATCCCGTCCATCTCTTTATTTTCCTAGAATCTTCCAGAAGAATCAGTTCCATGATGATAATGATGATACTGACAATGATGACAGGGGCCTCTCAAGGATTCTGATAAAGAGGGAATCGATAAAGGGAGGGAATCATTGCAAAATTGCCCCAGAAACAGGCTTAAAGGTAAATAACTCTTATAGTGTTTAATGAAATTGACTAATATTTAACTATTTTTAAGACTTTATATCACTGAATTTAAAATTTTAACGGGAATTTTCATTCACCACTAACCAAGATTCAACTCTGGGACCAAAATCTAAGGATTTCTGTCTTCTAAAAAAGTGTCCACTAGCCTTTTAAACACGTGATCCTTTTAAAAAGTTTAGTGCTGGGCTGAAAATAAGCAGGATTCATATAATCTCACGAGACACAGTGAATGTGGAAAGACTAAGAAATAAAAATAAAAAGCCATTCATAACGTCTTGAACTTTACGTTGCTCACAGGGGAAAATGTTTGCCAATGTGTGTGTCACATCAACATGACGACTGAGTGGGATGGGGAAGCTGATCTTCCTCATCAGTCATTTATGCTGATTTGTTAGATGCCAAAACAGTTTCCTCATTGAAATTGCTTCTAACAAGTATGGAAGAATTTAGGTTCTACCAAAAGCAGGCTGAACATTTTCCCCTGCTTTCAGGTCTCTGGACTGAATGTCCCCACAAGAAGGACATGATTATGTTTCATAGGGAAGTCTTCCTGAGAAGCAACAGGCTTTTCTAGGGCAGAACTGCAGGGCCCCCCATGGAGGGCTGGAGGAGGTCTAGAGGGGACACTGGAAAAATAGCAGGAGTGAATTCAGATACTGCTGCTCAGGTCGCCAAAGACAGCATTGCTATCTCTAAGGATATGACATTCTCCCAAATTTTCCATGAGTGAAGGAGCCTGTGAACACTAAGCAGGTTGTTAAGACACAGCAGCACATAATTTGCGTGACAACACAATTAGAGTATGATTTGATATTTGCAAAATAACTAGCCCATTGTTCTTTGAAACTGCAGCAGTAGCAATAGAAATAAAAAAGACTGAGCCGTCTTGGAGACAACAATCAATAAACAATTCTAAATCTGCAGAATTCCTTGACAATATTCAAGCAATGAGCTAGATGTGTGCTGCAGATACCTCTTACTGCAGGGCTCACTCCTGCAAAGCATAGAACTAGTTTCTCAGCACACAGAGGGAACCAAGTCAAGATTCCTAATCTTTTGAGATTTACTAAATGGCTGGAAAGATCAGACAAGTACATACAGGCAAATATGATTAAATGGAATCAAATAATATCAAATGTGATTTGAGCACAGACGAAAGGGAAATTCCTTTCACCTGGGATCTAGAGAGACTTCTTCAGAAAATGTGGCTCTGGAGACGGCCAAAGACATGGGTGGAATTTTGGCAGAACAGGATGTAAGGAATTTAAAAACTTATTCTATAATTCATATAAAAATTCAAAGGATCCCAAAAATCCAAAACAACTTTGAACAAGAAAAACAATGTTGGAAGACTTGCACTATCTGATTTTCAAACTTTTTTTTTATAAAGCTACAGTAATCAGAAATTAGGGTGTTGGTGTAAAACAGGAAAATAGAATAATGGAACACAATAGAATGTTCAGAACTAAACCAAGACTTATACAGACAATTGATTCTCAAAAAGGATGCTGTGGAGAAAGGATCTTTTCAGCATGTAGTGCTGGAACAATTAGATAGTGATACGCAAAAAAAAAAAATGAACTTTGATTCACACCTCACAAAATATACAAAATTTACCTCAAAATGGATCATAGATCTTAATAGGAAATCTAAAACTATAAAACAGCTAGGAGAACAAGCATAGGCTTAAGCTTTATGGCCTTGGGTTTGGCAAATTTTTCTTTGCTATGACACCAAAAGTATCATCTATTTTAAAAAGAAACTGATAGAGTGAACTTTATGAACATGAAGACTCTTCAATGCTCTTCTAAACACTGCTAAGCAAATGAAAAGACAAGCCATAGACAGAAGCTATTTGCAGATCATATATCTGATAATGGTCTCTCTTTGTATCTGATCCAGAATAAAGAGGTCTCAAAATTCAATAATAATTCAAACACCTGAATGAATGAGGCCAGAAAACACACTTCAGTAAAGATATCCAGATGGATAATAAGCATATGAAAAGATGCTGATTAAAGGTGTCATTAATGATTAGAGAAATACTTTTAAAAACCACAGTGAGATACTAGTTCACATACATACTAGAATGAATACAGTTAGAAAGACTGACCTTACAAGGTGCTGGCAAGGAAGTAGAGCAACCAGAACTGATACACACCACGAGGAATTTACAATAGTACAACCATTTTGGAAAAGTCTTTAACAGATTCTTTTAAAAAGGTAAACACCTATGTACCATATAATCCAGACATTCCTCATCTGGTGCTTTAGAAAGGAAAAGCATATGTCCATACAAAGACTTATAACCAAATATTCACTGCTATTTTATTTATAATAGCACAAGTTGTAAATAACCCATGCATCCATCAAGAAGTAAATGCAGAAAGAAATGATGGTCTATACAAACACTGCTCACAATAAACTCTTCAGTAAAAACTCAGCACTAAACAATACTCTACTATAAGACAAATAAGCTATTAATACAGCAACACAGATGATTCTCAAAATAATTACACTGAATGAAAGAAGTCAGACAACATAGAGTAGATACTGCATGAATCCATTCATATAAGGATCTTGAAAATGCAAACCAATATGTTGTGATAGAAAGCAGATCAATGGTTCCCAGGGGAAGAGACAGGGAGGGAGGGAGGGACAAAAAAAGTCAGGAGAGAAGCTTTGTGGGTGATGGGTATGTTCACTGTCTTGAGTGTGGTCATGGTTCCTTGGGGATATTCTTACGTCAAAACATATTAAGCTGTACACTTTAAACGTGTGAAAATTATTTTGCCAAGTATACCTCAAAGCTGTTTTAAGAAAAAAGGCACTTTAGTCCTGATCCACCTCAGCGCCTGATTGGAGTGACATGATCAGTCCCTCACACTGTCTGCCTAACGGGAAGGTAGAAAAGCTCTCACAGAAGATAACATGGATTTTTCATTTGCAATGTCTGCCATGTAATAAAGAATTTCTAGACATGCAACATGTCCAGACTATATGACAGATAACATGAGAATAAGGAGCATTAGACAAAGGATGCAAACCCCAGGTGATGTAGGCATCAGAGTTACCAATAAAGGCTATAAAATACTTTTAATATATTCAAGAAAATAAGGAAATGATGGGAGAATAGATAACAGGGTAGAGACTTTCACCAGAGAAATATACTGGAATGTATTTTTAGGAAAAATCAAACTGATACTCTAGAACTGAAGCTTTCAGCTCTGGAAACAGGTAAACAGAGCTAATTAGGATCCCTTTTAAGTAAAACTTTCAGTAATTCTGGGTAAAATATAACAACAAAGTAACACAGAGCTAACTATGGAAAGAGAAGTTCCCTGATGACAATACAAAGAGGACACTTAAAGCCCAGAGTGGTCATCTTGTGAGCTGATGCCACCGCACCCTGGAGGGAAGGGGTTTTCATCTGCACATAAATAAGGATACAATGTCCATGTAGGAAAAAGGGTCCATACCAGATGTAGAAGACTCTTCCTCTATATCTATATAGTCAGAGACAGAGATGTAAAGTGGCAGCAGAGGTCACAGTGACACAGGGCCCTGGGCCAAGGAGTGTGAGCACCTCTGCAAGCTGGGAAAGGTAGGATGATGAATCCCTCCCAAGAGCCTAGGTGTGGAACTTAGCCTTGGCCACTCCTTGGTTTTAGCCCACTGACATTGACTTTGCACTACTGCACCCTAGAACAGTGAGAAGATGAATGTGTATTGCTTTAAGCCACTGAGTCTGTGGTCCTTTGTTACAACAGCAATAGGAAAGGAACTCAGGAACCAATATGAACTTGAACCACAGGCTGCCTTCTGTGCTGGCAGGGAGTCCTTTGTCTCTGATCCTGGGGGAGTGTCCTGTCCTCTGGCAGCATCCACAAACTACCTCATGCTAACTTGGCAGTTTGCAGAGGGTTAAATCTTATCCCTGCACAGTTCTTGATATTTAGTTAATAAAAATGATGGTGTCATCATGGGTATTTTTCCATCTTTTAAATACCCTTCAGTCTTCTAATAAAGCTACTTCTAATTAAGAGACCATGTAAATAGTTTTCAATCTTCATAATAAATAACTGTGGTTTTATCTGGTTACTTAAATTATGAATAATAATGTTCACATTTGTAAAAGTTATTAAAATCAACATTGTTTAATGAAAATATCATTTCTTTTCGCATGAACATGTATTAACTACAAGAAATGTTCCATGCTTTCTTCTACGATTTACTGTTAGAGCCTTAAAGAATAATATTTTCCTCAAAAGATATTACGGCAAAGGGATTTCTTTTGGTGGAACTGTTCCGGCATCAAATCTGGTGCATGTCTCAGGCCACTGGCAACATAGAGATGATAGAAATTAGGAGGCATTATAAACACAGAATCATTTTTAAAGGAATTAAAAAAACTGGATTGTGTAAACAAAGAATCAGAGAATATTCTGGTGAAATAAATGTATTTTTCAGCTTAAGCAAGACATGGGGTGAATAAATCTGAAATGAAAAAACCACCCAGAGATTAGCAGCGAGTCATGCATGCAGTGTGAATGATCAAAACCAAGTTGTTTCCAAACCAGTGTGCAGGCTTGATGCCTTCATGAATCAAATCTGTGTGGCACCAGGCCACCTCGAATACATGTTGATGAGGTATTTATAAGCCCTTCACCATCCCAAATCAAAGCCCACGCACGAGCCACAAGACCATCACCTACACATTTGGAAAACACACAACATGGTGAATAGCACTTTTCTTGTTCAGTAGCCGGTGGCAGCGAACTGTCAGCAGACAGAGATACAGGGACACAGAGGCACCTCCCCTCACTCAGCTGATAAACTTCCGTGCATCCCTGGGGACAGGATTGTCATAAAATGCACCATGGATTGATCCTCCTCCTAGGAAAGGAACCGTAGTGCTGTCATTAGGTTTGAGCAGGGGTGGGTGGAGGATCTCAGAAGAGTTGTTTCAGCACACCAATAGAATTCTTGGCCACCGTGACCACGAAAGACAAGTCCCCTGCCATCCCGGTAGGCACTTGGGCTCCTGACAAAAGCTGGGCTCAGTAAAGGGTTGAGTAGAAGGCACAGACCTGAGGGATGCCCCAGCAATAGGCAGGAGGTAGGGCCTGGTTTATACTGCTCTGGGTGTATCCCAGACTCATCCGAATACGAAATCAGAAATTTGCAAAACAGCAGAGCTGGGGTGGATCATCTACTCCAGACTCCTCACCTTACAGTTAAAAGGGTGGCAACCCTGACAGGCAAAGCAACGTGCTAAAGGCAGAGCGTGGAAGTGGCAGTGCCAGATGAAACGCAGCGTGCAACCCCCGTTCAAGGCCGCTGACTCTGACGACGGGGCCAAGGTTTCCAATGAGGAGAATAAGACAGTGTAAATACTTTGTTCCCCCTAAAACCCCAAATGTTTTTTAAAGGCACAAAAACTCACCTTAACTAGATCTCTTCTGAGGGGGCTCTCTTCTGCTTCTTCGTCTTTCTGTCTCCATTTCCCTCTCTCAGACACAAACACATTCAGTTTTGTGAAAGGGGACTTCCTTCCATACAAAGACAGACTTCACATCTTCAGAAAGATACCTGAGAAAGCACGTTTCTCAATTCAAGTCTTTGTGTGAGTTCTGGGCAACTGGCTTATTTTCTAGAACAATCGGTAGTTACAAAATCAGGAAATCATCTTCCACAAAGGCAGAGTTCTGGTCCGTGTTGATAAAGTTGGGGATGTCACATTTCATGAGTCTGTTCGGCTCCTCCTCTGGCCACCTGCTGCATCTGATGGCTTCCTGGAGCCGAATAACACTGTAAAGGGCTATGGTAGGGATACCAGCTTTGGCCTTGTCCAAGTGGTCCACTTCATTGATGTAGCAGTGAAAGAGGGACCTAGATTCATCATTGCACTGCCAGAGAACACCTTGGGCAGCAGCGGTCTTCCAAAGTCTGACACAAAGCTGTTGAGTCTAAATCTCTTCTCGGGAGACTCTGCATTGCTACAAAGAAAACCAAAATAAAATATCGTTCACAGTGTAGCTCGGTGACCTGAAGAATCATAGTTTTTGCCATCTACTGAGAGTAAATCCCTGCACAGAGCATGCTGACATGCACTGGAATTGAAAGACATCACTTCTGAACACATAAAATTAAACTCAAGGCAAAAGTCTAAAGTGAGGGCCCATGGACCATCCTAAAAAGACATCGTTCCCTGAGAATCCTCAATATTGGTGCCTCGCACACCAGTGTTTCTCCGTGGGACACTCAGATCTCTTCATCAGGATTCGTTAAAGTGCTTCTTAAAATGCAGAATCCTGGGGTGCACACCCTCAGAGTCTCCAGAGGTAGCGACTGGTAGTCTGTATTTTCATAGCCACCAGGATAACTAAACATGCTCAGGTTTAGCACCGCAGTCTACATCGGGTCACCTGAGCATCGACAATTCTGTCTCACGGGATGGGGGGTGCCATGTGTGTCAGGGTGCTGTCCTACCCATGTGTCTCCCCTGATTCTCAGAACTGACAGTGCTGCCCCATTGGGCACGAAATACCACCGTTTCACAATGCATACGCAGGGCGCCCGACTGAAAAACAATCAGTGATAGGAGAGGGGACAAAACTCAGCTTCCTGTTACCTTGTTTCACTTACTGTGGGACGAGTGATCAATTCAAGGGTAATAAATCAGTGAATGAGTGAATAACATGACTCGCGTTAGTCCCACGAGTGCCTGGAAGAGCAAGCCTGGGCACATTGAGAACCATAACAGCCCATCTACTTAAATGTCATCCTCCACAGATCTATGTAAAGGTTACTTCCACCCAGGCAGTGACTCCAGAAGGGCAAGAATCATGTATGAACACACTCTCAAATCCAGAACAGAACCTGACAACAATTAGGCTCTGGAGTCTGTGTTTAGCGAGTGTGGAATCTCAGTGATTCCAGCTCTTACACCTTGCCTTCCCATCCCACCACACACGATATGGCCCTTATGTCCAGTTCTCCCGGGGCTGGGGCCACGGAACCCATTTATAGGACTGGAAGAATCTGATCATTTAAACCATCCCCCAGATTATCATCAAGAGTCACCTGCATTTCAGGGATCAGTAATCCCAGAAGCTTTGCAGTTCAGGCAGCTGAGGGATTTTTATATCAGCTCTGTCTTCTACTGTGACTGCCTGGGTGACATCAGACAAGGAATTCTGAAAAGCCTGAACTTTTCCTTTCAGGAATAATCTAATTAACAAATCTCGTTGACCACTCAACAAATGTGATGTGAAGATCAATGATTTTACACAGGAGTACAACATTCACTAGGTCGTGGATTTAGAATCAGAGGAAAATCATTTTAGAAAGATTGACAGAATGTAGCTTTAATGCGAATTTAAGTATTCTTACCTTTCAGTAAATCATCTTCCCCTACTTATCACTTCACCCAAGTTTAAAAGATGTCTGAGAACAGGGATGAGTGTGCCAGCAATCTGAGACCCAATAACCTAAAATGTCACCTAGGAAAAAGAGGGGAGTAACACATTTTTAAAAAGCATGGCAAGGATGGCGGGGCCATCCCCAACCCCAGACTAAGAAGCTCTGAGTAATAGCTTTCCTGCCTGCCTGGGGCATCAGCTGATGTGAAAATCCACCCAGAAACCTCACTGTCCAGCAGCTCTTCCATAACACAGGCTACACTTTCTCAGAATTAAGAATTGCGTCCAGTAACCACTTCGCTGAAGAATAAAGACAAAGGAGAACAAGAGAGTTCTGCCCCTCCCAAGGGAGAGCCCAGACCTCGGGCTGCATGCACTGCGCCCACCTCCCTGGAGAAGAATAAACTGGAGAAGGGCGTTCTGCGAAACTGGGGCAGCAAAGGTTGAGATGGGAACAAATTGACCAGCTGGCCAGGGACAGCCCCCTCCGTCGCTGCCTTGGCGGCTGCCTCAGCCCTCTCAGCCCATCCTGCCCACCTCTGGTGGCTAAGCTGTCAGGGAAATTGCTTTGCGATCTGGAGCAACAGAGGCTGCCCACAGGCCAATCTGCGGAAAAGATGGGCGCTAAACCCCCAGCTCCCGAGTGACAGGCTCCATACCCCCGCCAACACCCCGACGCCCCCGCACCCTACCGCAACCCCGGGGAAATATGACCCGAAGAAGTGTGACCTGGGAACGAGGGGCAGCAGAGGCCGCCCCCACGTCAGGCCTGCAGAGAGATTGGAGCTTATCCTCCAGCTCTCCAGGGGCAGCCCCTGTCCTCTCCACCTCCTGATCTCACCGCGCCCACCTTCCAGGAGCAATCAGACCAGGTGTGGGGTGTCAGGCGAATCTTGCGCCAGAGAGGACGTCCCCAGGCCAGGTCAGGGGAGAGGAGAAGAAGTGGCCCCATTAGGCGGGGCAGCCGGCCGTCGCAACTGCCTCTGCCCCTTGACCGCATCGGGCCCGTCTCCCAGGAGCAAGCTGACCTGGAGACGGGCATCCGGCTTCTTGGGCAGCAGAGGACGCCCCCAGGATTGGTCACGGGGAAGAGGAGAGCAAATTGACAGGCTCCGCGCTGCAGGTCTTCTACCCCCGCCATCGCCACCCCCGCACCTTAAAGGCACCGCCCAGGGCGCCCCTCCCCCAGCAGGCTGAGTGGGACAGGTGCGTCTGGTGACCTGGGGCAGGAGAGGCCACTCCCACACCAGGCCATCGGGGAGACGGGAGCCAATCCACCAGCTCCCCAAGGCAGCCCCTACCCCCGCAGCAGCCACCACTCTTGCCCATGACCTCACAGTGGCCTCCTCTAGGGAGCAGGCTGACCTGGAGATGGACGTCCGACGAACTTGGGACAACAGGGACCGCCCCCAGGGCAAACCATGGGGGGAAGTGGGAGCAAATGGACAAGTTCCATGGGAAAACCTGCCGCTGCTGCCACCACCCCCAAAGTACCAAGTCCAACTCCCGGGGTCAGGCCGACTAGGATACACGCGTCTCATAACACAGGGCAACAGCGACCGCCCCCAGGACAAGACGCGGGGAAGATGGGAGCAAATGGTCCGCTCCCCCGCTGCAGGCCCCCGACCACCGCCACCCCTGCACCCTGACTACCCTGCCTCCCGCCCCCAGCAGGCAAAGTGGGACAGGGGTGTCCCGGGACCTGGAGCAGCAGAGGCCGCCTTCAGGCCACGCGGTGCAGACATGGAGCTAATCCACAGTCTCCTCCGGGGCAGCCTCCCTATGCCTGCAGCCACCACCTTACCAGCCCCCTGACCGCACCGCACCCATCTCCCAGGAGCAAGCTCACCTGGAGTCGGACCTGAGGCAAATCTCCGGCGGCAGACGTCGCCCCCAAGCCAGGCCGTGGGGGAGAGAAGAAATGGAGCAACTCCCTGGAACACATCCCCTGCCCCTGCCGCCTCCGCCGCCGCCTCCCAGGAGCAAGTTCATCTGGAGACCCGCGTCCCGCCTCTAGGGCAGCAGAAGCCGCCCCTGGCTCCGCCTCTGGGGAGAGCGGAGCGAATTGATCGGCTCCCCCGCGGCAGCCTCCCTCCCCCCGTGGGTCCCGCACCTTAACGGCCCCGCCCCCACTCCGCACTCAGCAAGCTGAGTGGGACAGGAGTGTCCGGCGACCTGGGGAAGAAGAGGCCGCTCCCAGGCCCAGCAGCCGGGACAAGGCAGCTATTCCACCCGTTCACCAGGGGTAGACCCGCTCCGCCCCTCTGCCGCTGCCACTGCCTTCTGACCTAACCGCCCCACCTACCAGGAGCAAGCTTACCTGGAGTGCAACATCTGGCGAATCTCCGGCGGCCAAGCCCCACCCCAGGCCAGGCTGCAGGGAAGAGAAGAAATCGATCGGCTTGCCCGGGCAGCCTCCCAACCGCCACCGCCGCCGCCGCCGCCGCCGCCCAAAAGCATTGCAATAGCCTACCGGGGTCAGGCTGACTGCAAGGATGTGCACTTGCCTTCTTATCCTGGCCAGGTCCCTGAGCACCTCCCTGCATCCCTACACTCCCTGCACCTCTGCACCCCTGCTACTCTCTGCAATTCTGCATCCCTCCACCCCCACATCCCCTGAAATGCCTGCGCCCTCCACAGCCCCTGCACCCCTGTCACCAGTTACACTTTTGCACTGCTTACACTCCTGCACCCCTGCATGTCCCACACACCACCTCTTGGGCCTTTGGCAGAGTCTCTGCTGTTAGACCAATGCACAGTGACTCACTCTTTGCCAGTATATGATGCATCAGTGGACGTCAGGGGTTGCCTGCAGGAAGGTACATGTTCCCGGTCACTAGCCTGGGCCACTAGGGTGATCTCTGTGAGGTCACCCAGGACGGGTTCAGAGATGCTGTTCTCTGGGAAGAGAGGAGTTGAAACCGGTCTTGAGGGCAGAGCTGTGCTCACCAGGCCGTCCACGCTTCATGTTTTACACAGGGCTTCGGAGAAGTGAAATGGATCCGGCCAAGTAATACCGGCCTGCTGTGAGCCCACCTCAGTCCTGGGCTCTGAGTCAGACCGACTGGCTCCCTCAATCAGGGCCCAGTTTGGGCACCTGAATGGTCCCTTTGAGGCATCCCAACAGTTCTCAGGATGAAGTCTGGCTGCTTCCACCCCATGGCCCTCCCTCCTACTGTGCTGGCCTCAGGAAGGTTCCTTATATGGGGAAGAAGGCAGCCCACACCCTACCCCACCCCTCACCTTTCTCTAACCCAGGCTGGTGCTCTCTCTGCCCCTCAGAGTCTGGGAAGCCATCCCTCTTCAGTTATGTCCCTTCTGAGATGGACTTGCTTCCACTCAATTCTAGGCGAGGATGCACCATGGAATGCACTGGGTAAGAGAACCAAAATAAATAATTTCTTCTGTGAGGTTGTCTGTTTATCTACTGGGGCTGGGCTGTGTGTAGTTTGCTACAGCTATTGGTGTGAGAGGCTAAAACAGCCTGTGTGTCCTTGTTTTCATCTCCCCGCTGTCTTTGGGTTTTCCCTAGACACTCCTGAGACATTTACTTCTGTTAGTATTATTCCTGTTATTACACACGGGCCCTACTGACATGGAGGTAAGGTGTTGGGGGAGCGGGACAGAGCAGGGCATCTGCAGTCCTGTGATTAGTTCTCATTGAGCCTGTGCCCTGAGCTGTGACCTCCACAAGTGTGTCTCTTTCCCCCCACCCCAATTTGGGTGACACAGAAGGGATTTCCCTTCTCCCAGGTTGGTTAGGCTCTGGTAAAATAATTTCTCATTAAAAAAACAAACAAAAAACAACTTCCCCCAATGAAACAGAATGTTCTGGGTGTATTTCAATACAGTTATTTTCTCCTCTCCAGGCAGGAAGCATGAGGAGTTATCCTCTGACCTTCATTCTGAGAACAGGACACGGTCCTGGATGTAAAATACATGAAAAAGAGCATGGGGCCCCTCTGACTGGCCCCCTGGAGTTGTCACACTCTGATTTCCCCACACTGAGCCTCCTGCTGGCCTCAGGGACCTGTTAAATCTGCCTGCCCCCGGGGTTCTTACAAAAGCAGGTTCTGCCTTGGGAGCTGTGACTCTCCAAGCCTGCCCGCTGTTCCCTTTGCAACCTCTCTGGGTTGGAAGCAGCTTTCCCCCTCAGTCTTCTGGGATCTAAGAAGAGCAGTGGGTTTGCAGCTCCCTCAGATTTGGTGTTATTTTCAGGACAGGAGGAAGAACTTCTGAGCTCCACACGAGCTGGACCAGAGGCTGGAATCCTCCCTTCCTCTGCCACCGTGCAATCAGTGGCTGTGGTTCTAGCCGAGTTTCTGAAGATGTGGACTTAAACACACATATCCCAGCCCTCACAGGAGCACACAGTCCCATAAATCCCCCTAGTTTCCACTGGTAACTATGGAGCCGATGGGGACACGGGTTTCGGGACCACAGAGGCCTGACTGCACGACTTGCTCCGTGGCCTATTTACGTGGTTGCTCCGGGCCTTGTCTGAAGTGGCTTGTTTACCACACCTGGTACGTGGGAAACACAAAATAAGTACTAGAACCTTCACTTTTTCTCCCTCCAGGGCCTTCAAACGTAGAAAGTAATAAGTGAACTCAGACAGCCTAGTCACCACAATGAGGTCCGTCCAGCCTGGCTCTCCTGAGTGATGGGCACTGACTTGCACCTTAACTCGGAACAGTAGGGGAACTGCCTTCCTCTAACTGGGCCTCTCCCCACACCAGGCACGCCCGCAGCTCAGACGGGGCCAGCTCCCCAACTGAGGTGTGTGCTGGTGGCTTCAGTGTGACCTGGCCCTGCCGGGACATGAACCTGCAGTGAGTGAGGTGGAGGGTCGGGTGGAGGGGGGTCCCTTCTGGGGTGGCAGGGGGCCCGGTAGCACCCCTCCCAGCCTGGTGCCTGGGGCTCCCTAACACCTCCTACAGCTCCTGGGTTGGCTCCGGTCCTGGCCACTCCACACACCCTCCCAGTATCTTTTCATTATGTCCCTTTTCTGCTTTTATCAGCGAGAAGTGGCTTCTGTTGCTTGTTCAGTGAAACAGTACATCGGGAAACCAGACTACTTCTAACATCAGTAAAATACCAACCTCGGTCAGCTCGCCGGGCAGACCGTGCAGCACAAAGGCCTGAACAGGGCTGTGCGAACGGCTTACGTGAAGGGTCCTCAGCATCTGTCTTCAGAGATACAGAAGCTGATGGTTCAGGTAAAACCTCAGGGTGGGATTGAGGAATCCAAAGCTGGTTGGTTTCAAAGGCTAACTGGTCAGACCAGACCCCTGAGCTGTGGTCAGAAGCCTGGCTCAACGTCACGCAGACTCAGCGCCCTAAGTGCCGGGTGGGGCCGGTGCTGTTCCCTTTGCAGGCTCTCGTTGGGGATTCACTGTAGCCCCTTAAATACAGCAGAAATTCCAGCCCCATTAGCCCCCACCCTGAGTGTTCCATGACACAAATCCCGGGAGTGTTTAATTTTCATCTTTGTTTAGGAGGATGAAGGTGGTTCAAGAGAAGACATAAATTCACACTTAGTGACACAAGGTCACAGCCAGTACTTCCTCCACGGAGAGCTCTGTGCTCCCACAGTGGTGGCTGGGGGCTGGGCAGAGACCCTCTGCTGGTCCCAGAGGGACTCGCTCATCTGGCCACAACTCATGGGTTGGACAGAAGATCCAGAGGGTGACAGAGCATCTTTCCTGGGAATTTGGAACTGACACATAGAAATCAAGTTCACTCATCTGGAGTTTGGCGGAGGGGAGGGGCGGTGGTTGGAAATCAAATGAAACCAGAGCATGAGAGAAACTTAGAAGTGAAAGAGCGAGAGACAGAGAGACTGAGCTTGTGAGAGCAAATAGTCAGAAAGAAGGCAAACAATCAGGGGACAGAAGAATTCCAGCTCCTGACTGTGTAGTCTGTCCCAGCCCATCAATGACCCCGCGAGATGTTTAATAACATTCCAGTTTTGCAGATTAGGAAACAGGCTGAAAGAGGTGGGGGCTGGGTTTGGGTGCACAGTTAATTCAATTGCCACTGGACCCCACACTTCCCATTGCCTGAAGGCACCCTAATCCTCACTGGGACCCCTGTGGTCCCCTGACAGCCCAGCACCCTGATCAAAGGGACCCTGCGGGAGTGGGAACCCCTCTTGAGTGTGGAGAGTTCCCTGCCCCGAGATGCCATGCATCAGCAAGCTCCCGCTCACCCCAGGTTAACATCAGCCCAGCTGTACAGTCTCCCAACCCGCTTCCCTCCCTGCCAGGCACCCCCATCCTTACCACCGAGTGTACTGCAGGAATTCAGGCACAGGGATGCCCAAATCAACACGAGCCCATCGGCAATAGAAAAAGCAGACTCCCAGGCCCACCTGGGTTGCGAGGGGACAGAAGGTGTCCTCAACTTTCATGTGTCTAAGACAATCTTCTTCAGCTGGAGGTTCTAGAGAAAAATAAAAGGTCCAAAACATAGTTCGGTGAGGAATTCCTCCAAGGACCTGACTCCAGTGTCTACAACCATGTGTACCTACCCCCGGAATTGGGGTGAAGGTGGATTATTGATCAGCACAACCCCTGGTGGCCCAGCTCCTTGGCTTGGCTGCCCAGAGGGGGCTGGGGGAATGGGTAAGGCCAGGGCACTCAGGAAAAGCACAGAGGACCTGACCTCTCCCTTCTGCACTCGTAAACCCTTCCCCAAATCTCAAGGCATTGGACAGAGATCCGCCACAATAATGAGATGCTCCCATCTCTTCACTCACTCCTGTCGGTTCACTTACATGCTGAGCATCCACTGGGTCCCAGGACAAGACACATAGGATGGCTGATGGGACAGGCTTGGTCCTTCCCCCTGGAACCTGTTCAATCTGATCAAAGAATGATCACTTATAAAGAGTTTCTCAAAATTATACAGAGACCAAAGACCAACTGCAGAGTGAACCAAATTTAAAAATATATATGAAGATCCCCCAGTCTCCCCGCCTAAGGTTAACAGCATAAAGCAAAAAGTTCTTGCCTTTAATCAGCAGGGAAGTTGTCACCCCCTCTCAGGTGGAAAGGAGAGTTATTCTTTGAGCACGTCACAGAAGTGCTCCATCGGATTGGACCAGGGCATCTACATTCATTCAGCAAATGTGTATAAGCTCCTACTACATACGGGAATCTCCTAACTAGACCGTTCCCAAGGCTCTCGGGCTTTATCAGTCAACAAAATAGACATGACTCCCCATCACTGGGGGCTCAGAATTTTAGCAGAGGAAACAGGCAGCATGTTGGGGTAGCAAGAGTTTGGAAAAATTTTTTAAAAAGAGTGATATGAGCAAACTCGGGTGATGGCGGTGGGGTGGGAGGCAGGCAGGAGAGAATAAGGCAATCCTGGCAGATCTCACGGAGTAATGAACTTGAAGCAGAATAGATCCGGAGGAAGAAGGAAGAGCCGGAGCCAGAGGCCCCCAGAGTGAGGGGGAGAGTGTGGGCAGAGAGGCAGAGCACGCCGGGTCCTGAGGCCTTTGTGACGACTTTGGCTCCTAATGACATGGTGACCCGTTTAGTGAGTTTTGAGGGGAGGGGTGATGTAGTCCAACTTATGCTTTTGTGTTTGTGTTTTTTGGGGGGAAGTAATTTATTTATTTTAATGAATGTGCTGGTGATTGAACCCAGGATCTCAAGCATGCTAAGCATGCGCCCTACCACTGAGCAACACCCACCACCCCCAATGTATGTTTTTACAGGCTCCCTCTGACTCTGTGTGGATGAGAGATTGTAGGAAAGCAAAGATGGAAACAGAAGGCTATTGGTATCCAGGAAAGGCTGAAGGTGGCTCTTAGGAGGGCGGGGAGCAGAGAGCAGGTATTTAATTAAGACAGAATATCCAGAATTTTCTAACAAGCTGGATTTGCTGTCTGTGAGTGTAAAAGAAAGAGAGAGAAAGGACATGGTTCCAACATCTGGGCCTGGACAATGGGAGGGATGTCCTCTCCGGATGGGAAAGGGGATGGGAAAAGGTGGGGCTGAGCAGGTGGAAAGGGGCTGGTATCAGCTCAGTTCTTCAATGTCATGGTTAAGGGGTGTGTTACATATTGCCACAGAAGTGCCTAATAGGTAGAGGAATCTGTTTTCTTTTTCTTTTTAACATTTAAAAAATATAATTAAACATATTAATTGTATTATGTGAATGATTTGGGAATTTTGTTTCATGCCAAGTTATATGTTATATATAGCCAAATGGAGCATATATCAAAAAGGGGAGAAATGAGGGCTTTCACATAAACTGACTGTCCGTAACGTAGGTAAAATTTCAATAAAACCAGTCTTCAGGGCAAAAACCTCATCTCGGTGTTACATAAAAATAAATGAAAAACGACTATGTTGATGTACCATTATTTCATGTTACATAATAGCCCCAAACTAACAGTGTTTAACTATGAGGCTTGTAGAAATACTATTCGCTTTATTCACATAAATACAGAAGTGCAGAAATGTTCTAAGGTAGAATTAGCATCTTAGTGGAAATAATACATATTTGAGCATTTTACATGATATATATGTACTGATTCAAAATTTGGAAAAGTAATTTCATAGTAGAACATATGTATGAATGTGAAAGCAAGATGAATGAAAGGAAAAGAATGTGATGTGAGTCTCAGGGATAAAGGCTCAGATGGAAAGGGGAAATCAGGGAATTTTGGAGAAATCGAGAAATTGATGGCATGCCAATTTCCAAGGCTGGGTTGCTTCCACCAAAGGAATAGCAGAGAGAGAGAGGAGAGGCCCAGGAACCCACCCTGGGGAACACCCACAGTATATGTTTGGAAAAAACAGGAGACATTGGCAAAGGACCAGCCAGCAGGCCAAAAGCAGAAACAGACAGAGAGATGGGCTGGGGGTTGAGTGAAGCAGGAACACGGGGTAGGAGGGATGGAAGAGCTGGGTCAAATGCTGCCGAGGGGCCAAGCATGATGAGGAGTCAAAATTGACCACTATATTTAGCAACATGGGGTCACTGATGGCCTTGACAGGGCAGTTTCCATAGAGCGAGGGATCAGGTGAAAAGCCAGAATGGGTGTAAAAGGGGATGGCTCAAGAGAAGATGCAGACAGTGAGTTTAAACAACTCCTTAAAGATTTGCTGCAAAGACACAGGGTGGCAATTGGTGGGGGTGAATTAGGGTCAAGGAGTGCTGTTGGTTTAAGAGGATGGACGTTTATATACTGATGGTGCCAACTAGCAGGAGAACAAAATAGATGAGGCAGTGAAAGAGAGGATGGTTTTGGGAGTGACAACCCAGAGAAGATGGGAGGGATGGGGCCTCGGGGACTTTTGGAGGAACTGGCTTTCGATGCCACTTTTAATAAGCGGTGGGGCACCGAGAGTGAGGTCACAGACATCAGAAGGCGAGCGGATGTGCTGGGAGTTGCTTGTGAAATTTCTCTTCTGTTGGCTTGTTTGCTTGTTCAAAGTAGAAAACTAACCTTACCAGCTGAGGAACAAGGAGGAAGAAAGAGTTACTGGAGCCATGAGCAGAAGATAAGAAAGAGCCTTCCAGGGAGAATGGGACAGTAAAAAGGGCAGGGGGAGGCGGGGGAGTGCGCTCCCAGAAAGTTACATTTTCTCTTTGACGTCCCCAAATGTGTGACGTGTTATTACCCTTCCTGCTGTCTACAAAATAAAAATTAATTATGGTTCAGAGGAAATGCTATTTCATTCTAAGAGGCTGCCTGTTTCTCAGGAATGGTCATCTTAAACTGCAAATATTACAAACAATGTTGAAAAGATGAACCTGTGTACCTAAAATCCCCTATTTTCTATTAATCTGTTTACTACTTAGTTCCCCTATCAATAACACATAACAAATACTGCCATGATGGAGGTACACCGATGCTTAAAAGGAAATGAGATCTGTATCCTTTTGCTAAATTCCATGGCTTCCTTAATATGCAGTTCCACTTGGAATTTAGGAATGTCTGGTATAAGAAGTGAGAAACAGTTTGAGAAAATCCCGGCTCAGAATTATACATCACAACCACATCTCACAAGTATATACAGCCGTAAAAAAGTTTAAAAGCAAAACTCCGTAACTACTCTTAAAGACCTTTGCAAACCTGGGCCTGCCAAGATGTTTCCAAACTGGAAAGGAACTCCAATCTCTTGCCTGGTACCGGACCAGAGGCTGGCCAGCCTTTTCTGTAAAAGCAAGAGAGTAAATATTTTCAGTTTTGCAGATCATTTTGTTGTAACCATGCAGGTAGGCAATAAGAAAGCTAAGAGCACTGGGAGATAGGAAACAAACGGGCATGCCCACACTCTCCCTTCCACTCAGGGCAGCTTCTCTGTGGTGGGGAGCTTTGCCACAATCACTTGCTTCTTTTTTCCATTGGTTTCTTTGTTTCCACCTTACTGCTCGAGCTCAGAACTTCAGGTGGGCCTGGTCCTTCAGCATCCATGCAGAGAAGGCTGAGCGGGGTTGGGAACCCCACCTGATGGAGAAGAGAGATTACTGGGAGGGACATTGTGGAGGCCACCATGACACGAGACAATCACACCTTCCGGGGTGAAAGGGAACGAAGACAAGGGAAGGACACAGTAGTGGGACCCCTAGGTCGCCTGCCAGGCTTGTTCTCCCTCCACGGCAACCATGGGGGCCTGGGGGGTGTTGGGCTTCAGCTACGGTGATTAGGATGAAGGGACTCAATATAAAGGACCCTCCAACTCCTCACTAGGTTCCAAACGCAGCCCCTCTAAGTCCACCCTCTGAGTTTCTGGAACTCTGCTGGAAGAATACATGAGCAGGCCAGAACCAGAGCCCAAGCCAAACATGACAGGGGTCTCGTGGGGCTGTAACCCCATGCTCAGTGGTCGGGGACTCCTTGCAAATCTGCAGAAATCCCTGTTCCACCTCATTCCTGGGAGAAACCCCAGATCTCCTCCTGCTCTGTCTGTTCTTCTCTTGAGGCTATTGTCCTGGAGGGATGCTGAGTCATTGAACCTGGTCCTCCAAACGTACATAAGCAGCCTGTTCAATAAAACAAATTATGCACTTTTTCACATTTGCCAGTTTTTTGATTCCAGAAAGGCTGTGGGACTCATTCTCACAGTCTCCTGTGCCCCCACCACATGGTGGCCCTCTGCTCATGTAAACACGATTTCCCACAACTGCACCCTGCCTCCCAGCTTGTCAGAGGGGAGTGTCCCACAAAGACACAGGTGTTTGTGAGGATCCTGTCCCCCAGCAGAAAACCTGCTCCTGGAGCCACGGTCAGGGATCTGGCCTCCTAAGCCGCTCAGCTCTAATTCAAAGCCTAAAGTGGGGGCCCCGAACATTGCTGAATGACTTTCTGAATCACCTGGACTGGAGGGGACTGATTTTCTTTCCAGGAATGGAGGTAGCGCAGCCTCCATTTTCAGGGCTGACCTTGACGATGGATCTAGTTCCCCCGACTGCAACACAGGAAGGAGTGGCCCTTCCATCCCACAGGTTGGAGACCCAACCCAAGGGAGTACTGAAGCAGTGCATTGCTGCCAGGTCCAGCATCCCTGCAGAGTGGCCTCTGCCCTTGAATGACCCCCTTCCCAGGGCCTTTCTTGCCCGGACACCACCACACCCCAGGCTGTGCCAGAGCTCTGGGGCTCTGCGTGTCCAGGGCACACAGGTGGCACCTGAGCCAGGTGTCCCCTGGGCCTCAAGGGAGAGAGGTCTGCTTCTGCATCAGGGGAAGGTGACCCCACAAGGCTGGCAGGACACTCTCAATATGGACCTCCAGGAGCCCTGGGAGCAGTTTCCCTGCAGGTGTTAAGAGCCATCATCAGGAGGGCAGGCCCCTCTTTGTGCAGACCATCCAGCAGTGCTGGGCCCACGTGCTGACCTCAGAAATCTACATGCCCCCACGATTCCCCAGGCAACCTCACAACTTCGTCACTTGGTGACCTGGGTACCACGAGCTCCTTGGCCATCCCATGAGGGTGGTCCTTGCAGGCATGGTCTCCAGGTTCTCCTGTTGAGAAATCCCCCTGGGTTTCTGTGGTCACAGAGCAGACACCAGAAGATTCTAGTCCTGCAGTGACCCCCACAGCAGTCAGCTCCCCTGTGCATGTCCAGGGACAAATGACAGCAATTTATTGCCAGGAACCGTGATTCCATACTAAGTTCAGGATCCTGGTAACTCACTCTGCACCCCAAAAAGCTTCCATGAGAAATGTGTGTATTGGGATGTCTGTGCCCCTAGAAGAGCTGTTCCTGAGGGTTCCTGGGACCCTCCAGCCCCTCTCAAGGTTCTCAGATCCTGGGTCTAAATTTCTATCTGCCTCTTTTGGTGTACGGCCACCTGTGTCTCGTGGTCACGGGTCACTTTATTGCATGACTTGGCATGTTCTTAGTGCTCGTCCTCCACCCCTGCACTAGACTCCCAAGATGTTCCCACTGACCCTTGGCTCCCTGGGTGGCTCAGGGGGCCCTAAGTCTGCACCCTTCACTCTCCTCCTCTACCCCCACCTCTGGGGCCACCCCTAGGTGGACTTGGAGGTGTTTGTAAATGAGTCTTACACAAGGACATGTCTGGACAAAGCAGGACCCCACCCCCGGAAAACTCACCTGCTCCCTTCTCAGAAGAGGACCCCACAGCCCCACATTGCCTCCCAGGGGTCTGCTCAGGACACAGTCCCCCAGTTCTGGGCAAGGTGTCTCCCTGGAATCCTTGCTTCCAGGAAGAGTCTCTCTGTCCTTCTTCAGAGTTTAGAGGTGTTCCCATGTCCCTGACCACCAAGATGCCCAGCACAGTCCCTTCAGTGACCTGGAGAGACAAGGAACTTATGTGGCCACAGGTCTCACAGGACACACCTGCTGGGACCCCAGGCTAAAGGGCTGTCCTTCTGCCTTCTCAGGTGTGGCTCCCGTGGTATCTTTTTGCAGGGGGCCCAAACGGGGAGTGTGGCCCAAAGCAGTTCATGGGGCTCTCTGGGCAGGGAAGACTTGGGCCAGGTGGCCTTGCCTGGTTTCCCTGCTGGGCCACTCTGAAAACCCCCGCTCCTCTGGCTGTGGCTGGAGGCCCCTCAAACCTCAGGGCGGGGCTCTTTCTCTCAGCCTCCACTGACTCCAAAGCCACGCTGGTGCTGGCGAGGGGAAAGAGCTTTCTTGCCTTCTTTTGGCCAAGTTGCCACAGGTGGATGCTGCGGGGAGCTGGAGAGAGAGGTAGCACTTGCTCAGATGTGAGTGGTTAAGCAATTTGACACCCTGTCAACTAGCCTTAAACATTGGAATGAGGTCTTTCCCGGTAAAGCTGGAAGTTACTTTCAGTAACTTGTCTAAAGATTTCTTTTTTTTTTCCACTTAAAGACTCATAAAACCTCTCCCAGGTCATTCCTGGTATGGACCATTATCCAGGGATCAATCAGGAAATGCAGGAGGAGAGGGGTGGGGGTGGGGGAGAGGGGAGGCTAGATCAGAGCCCACGGAGAGGAGATGCCCCTCCCAGGAGCCTCACACTGGGCAGTGGCTTCTGGCATCCAGCTCTCCTGTTCTCAGGCCCATTCCATCTGCGGGGTTTTCCAAAAACATAATGGTGGAAGGGCCATGGAGGACACCTAGAACTTCCAGAATAGACAGGGGGAGCAGAGTTACCATGCTGGCCCTGGGTTTGGAGACAGACCTGCAGTGGAGACCACAGGCTTCTGAGAAGCCAGTTTCGAAATAAAGGCAGTATGCACTGGAATACCCGGCTCGAGAGAGTGCTTCATCATAGACATGTAATTTACATAGTTCTCACCACTAAATTCTGTGTTCCCAACACGCTACATGAATGACGGCTTCAACACACATTCATTTCTGAGATGTGAAAAAGTGTAGAGCCGCTCTTTCATCCTGCATAATGGGCATGGCTACACTTAAGAACACTTACCAAGATTTCTCAGCAAGAGCCAATTTCGAAATAAAGGCAGTTTGTGCAGGAAAACCCTGTTGGAGTGAGGGCTTCCCCATACACATGTAAGTTATAGAGTTCCCCTCACCATGAAATGCTGTTCCCAACATGCTACATGCATGAAGGCTTCGACACACATTCAGTTCTAAGCTGTTAGCATGTGGAGAGCCGCTCTTTCATTCAGCACAAAAGGCATGGTTACACCCAGGAAGATTTACCCAGATTTCTCAGCTGCTTCCTTCAGCCAGATTCAAAATAAAGGCAGTTTGTGCTGGGAAAGCCTGTTGGAGCGTGTTCAGAGCTGTTTCGGGCTCTGTCCCAGCTGGAGGGTGCAAAGCCCAACCTCCAGAAAGAGGGACCAGGACCCCACCCGCCAGGTGGTGTTGCCTTTGTAGGGGAACAGTGATCTTTGGGTAAGATATATTGCGGCTCTCTCTAAAAACTGCTTTGACTTAAGTTTGCATCCTAGTCACCAGTTCCAGGACAACAGAAAAGGCATACCCTACATCCCTTTGCACTCAACTCTTCCCAAAAGAGCAAATATTTGTCCATGAAAATACCAGCTGCTCTTCTAAGGCCCACTAAATACCCAGCAGTGTGGGCGGTGCACTCTTGATCAGGGACAGGAGGAGAGGGAACAGCGGTCCTCCTGCAGGCTTGGCCTGGTGTGGCAGCTGCGCTGTGGGTGCGTGGTGGGGAGGGAATGCAGGGAATCCTGTTTGAGGGGCCTCTGTGCACGCCTGCATTATAGTCTGAGGCTTCATACAAAGGCTCCAGGCATCCTAACTGGTTAGATACAGCCCCCACCCTTGGGCTGGAACCACCAGGAGATAAGTACCTGTAACAGGGACGGTGCCTGGTGTGGGGAGAGGTCATGGGACACTCCGGGGGCAGGGGCGGTGGTGCTGGGGAAGGCAGGGGATGCAGTGAAGGGTGGAGGGAGCAGGGTCCTTTGCTTGGGGGTGCGAGTTCTTTGGGAGACCACAGGGAATGGCACACATCATCCCCACCCTATACCCCAAATTCCTAGCCCCGCCAACACAGGGGCTGCTCTGCACCCTCTCAACGTGGCTCTCCTGTAAGACCGCACCCAACCAGGCATCTGGCACCCTGCCCTACCTCCCCTCTTGGGACAGATCCCGTCTTCTTGGAAACTGCCTAGCAGCGCGTATTCAAGGCCGGCAGCCGGCCTGGCGGATCTGCACTTCAGGTGCCCTACCTGGCCAGACGTGCCTGCCTGGGCTCAGTCCTCTATCTTGCCCACAGGTAGCCTGGGTCCACTTCCGGTGCAAGCGGAGGCCGCGGAGCCCAGGCTGAGCCCCGCACACAGACAGGTGAGGGTGCCCCCGCCCCGCTGCCCCGCCGCCGCGCCCACTGTTGGCAGCATTGCCCCAGCCTCCGGCCGGTGCCACCTGCAGCTGAGGACCTCCGCGCAGCCCCGCCCGCCCCGGCCCCGCCCAGCTGCCCCATAAGCCTCCCCCCACCCCCGTCCTGGCCGCGCCCTTGCTCCCATTGGCTCCGAAAGTTCTGCTCTCGCACGTCTAACCTCGGGAGGACGCAGACGCAAGCGCTAGGGGAGGGCCCCGCGGCGTTGCCATGGATAAAGACGCCGCGCTCCTCGCGGGCTGGCGTGCGCTTCTGGGGCAGGCAGCGGGCTCCGGAAGTGTGCAGCTGCCCGGGGCCATGGCGGTGTTTGCTGCTGGGGATGGCGGCTTGCTTGGCCGGGCCACTAGTTCTGGCCGCGTCAGTCGGCGGCCGACATCCTTTCTGGGGCGGCGTCTCACAGACGGTAAACGTACGGCAGCGCCGTTGGCGGGGCCAGTGGACATGGACCGGGGTGGGATCCGGGTTGGTGTGGCGGCCGGGGAGGGCTGAGGTCATGATGGCAGCCCTTCTTGGTGAAACAATAAAATGAATAGCCATTTTCACAAGACCTCTGAGTAAATCTACTAGGGAACTTCATCCTGGACTGAGGAAGAGGACTGGGGAGGAGGGGGCATTCAGGGGCACAGAGAACCACGGGCCACCTGTCCCACGATGGACTTTAGACTCACCCTCACCCTTCAGGAACTACTAAATACACACAGACAGAGTGCTATGGACAAGATTTTTTTTTTTAAACAAATCCCTGAATCCCTAGCAGGTCTTGTTTCTACCCATACACAAATGGCTTATGTGCATAATGTTTCACAAAAGCCTTAAAATATTATCACCCCAACTTGACACATCAAGAAACTGAGGCAGAGAAGTTTATCACATTCTACAAGATTAGAGAGAGGCCACGTCAGACACCGTATTTAAATCCAAGCCCCTGCTCCAGTGCTCACACTAGAAAGTGTGACATACTGCCCCTTTCCTGCCCTCTCCCTGCAATCAATCTCTGAAGAGTCTTTTCTGTGTCACCTGGAATCACAATCACATTCATTTTCCACAAAGAGCTATGTCACTCCTTGGAGGACTTTTCAAAATCTAAAGGGTTGGTTTGAGAGGAGAGATTTGCATTTTCTGTTTCTCAAAGGAAACATGGCTTTAAAAGAAACTGAAAAGTAGTTATCTAGTCTAAGCCCTCATTGTGCAGAGAAAAAACCGGAGGCTCAGAAGAGATGAGGAAAGGGCCTTATTAACAAATATTGCCTCAGTGCAGCACCAAGCCAGACCTGGCACTTCTAGGGGAGGATCTGGAAGGCCCAGGAGAATGAGTGTTAGAAAACAGAAAGAGAAGAAGCATACAAGGCCCCGTCTCTTCACCACCATAACATGAATTTCCACCAAATTACCCAGAATGGGTGCAGCCAATATTAAGTTTGTCAAAAGAGGTTATAGAATTCTCAACCATAGTGGAAATTCCAACATTTACTGTGCTTTTTTCCCAGTTCAAGCATCAATTCAGTGGGCACTCTGTACCAGGGACTACACGAGGCCTGGGGTTCTCCCAAATACAGATCTCTATTACCACGTGTGCAAACCACATTAAGGCCACCAGAAGAAAAGCGCCCACAGATAAGATGGAATTACTGAAACTGAAAGCAGCAAAAGAGCATATATTACTAGGAAAAACGGTGCTCCTAGTAATGGACACATGGACATAGAATGCAAACTGTGTTTAGCAGGCAGGAAAGGGGGGATTAACAGATACAAATTAGTAAATATAAAATAAATGACAAGGGCCTGCTATATAACACAGGGAACTATATTCAATTTCTTGTAGTGATTTATACTAAAAACAATCTAAAACATATATATATACATATGCATATGTTTATAACTGAATCTCTGCTGCACACTTGAAAATAACATTGTAAATTGACTACACTTAAATAAAAAATAATTTTAAAAAATAAGTAAAAATAAATGCAACGCCATTAAGAAAAAATAAAAGAACTCTCTAATCCCCTTAACTGTAGGTGGTCGAGAAATCTAGCTGCAAACACCAAGTCCACTGGATCACTCCAGCACTGGCTGTCACTCTTTCTGACCATCAGAGAGTCACTTGCTTCACTGAGGTTACTTTTCTCTTCTGTGAAAGGCTACAGTTGCAACTAACGATGTATAGAATCTCATCATTCACAAGCCCAAAAAGTAGTGAGAACTTCACATGGGCCAGGCTCTGGTCAGATGAAAAGATAGGGTCCCAGATATATTCATGGGTAGAAGAAGTTTATGCCATAAAGTTATAAATTCTTCCTGTTTTGATAGACAGATTCATTTCAATTCTGGTTAGAATTCCTACCAGATTTTTCTTGGAATATAACAAGTTAATTTATGGTCAGGAATAGCCAAGAAATTTCTTTAGAACCACCACTTGGGAGGGGTGGATAGGTCATTCATTTCCACTGCTCTTTCTGAAGTGATGAAAACGTTCTGGAATAATAATGGATGCACCACTGTGAATATGCAAAAAGCTGCTGAATTGTACCATTTAAATGGATGGAATTCATGGTTTGTGAACTATATCACAATAAAACTGTCCTATGAAAATTATTTCTTGACAATTATTTTTCAGTTTATACACTAGTCTGTCCCACAATTTAAGAAAAACAAAAAACCTAAACAAGCCAAACTCTGCCAGGAGCACTTTAGGACTGCAATATCCCTGGGTCTCCAAGGCCTCTGGTGGTGCTGTTCCTGTTAACGCACAATAGCTGGGCTGGGCTAGTTAGGGACTGTAACTATCTTTTGAAAATCGAGGATCACTCCTTTCACCCTGGGAGAGGGAAGGAAGGAGGATGTCACAGCCTCATGCCTTCAGCACATTTTTAACAGAACCAAGCCCTGCTTTCACCACTGCAATCCCTCTCACTATAAAAACACGTGACATCAACAAGCACCGCCATCATAACACCTGAAAGTGTTCAAGGTACTTACCTGAGGCAGAAACATGGAGGGGGGAGACAGAACCTCGCTTAGCAGTGACGCTCCCTTTTCCCGACTCCACCAGGAGAAGCTGGGCGTTAGAGCCGGAGGCTTTCAGCCCAGGTAGCAGCGCCCACGCCACAGAGCTGGTCCTCAGGGAGCGGGAAAGGGAGAGCAGGGCAGCCCCGGGGTCGCGGGGCAGGGAAAGCGGGGAGGGGGACGCGGGCTGCAGCCTCGCTCGGAGGACAGCCCCAGCCCCAGTCCCAGGCGCCCGCCCCCGTCCGGGTCCGCAGACCCCGCCCGCCCGGGACACAGCCCGCCCAGGGGCGGGGACGGGCCGCCGGACGAGAAGAGGAAGCCCGGGAGGAGAGGACTAGCGGGAGGGAGAGGGGAAGGGGACGCCAGCCGCGGACTGAGGGGATCCCGGCTGGGTGAGAGATGGCAGGTGCACACCAGGCCCTGGACACTGTGGCCGGGACGCCGGGGCAGGTGGCGCTGGCAGAGGGGTCTGGCCTGAGCAATTCATCTGAACACGGGCTGACTAGCGCCCTTGGGGTCTGTGACAGGCGGACCGCCCTCCCGCAGCCGCCTGACCCCTTTCCCAGGAGCCCCCCACCTTGCACTTCCACAGTCAGAGGCCCCGACCCCAGGCAGGAACCAAAGGCCTACCGGGCGACGTAGTTGAGAAGCCTTTGGGCCCGATCCCCGGCTCGGATATGGAGCTCCCAACCAGCGGACCACTTGGCACTGACTGCGCATGCGCAGGAGGGCCAGCGATCCTCTCTGGGTTCTGTGAGAGAAGGTGGGACAGCGAGGGAGGGAGAAGATGGGAGCGGGTGGAGAGGACGGGAAAATTGGAGGGATACAGATGGACAGGATGAGCAGAGAGAAGGAAGGGATCTGGAGAAGGGAGGGTCTTAGAGGAGTTGGAGAAAAAAAGCTTTACCTCTGGGGCACCCCTAGGCGGCAGACCTGCCTCTGTACCCTTCTGCTACCCTTCAAGCCCCGCAGCTCAATTTTACCACCGTGATCCAACCCTCCGTCCGATGCTTCTGCAGAAACCCTAGGGAGATCACACCCGTTGCCCCCACGCGGAGCTGGGTTTTCTGTTGCTCTGAGAACCAAGCACCCGCAGGTGTTGTCGCTCAGAACTACCTTGGGAAGAGCACATATTCCCCTTTTACACGCTGGGAAACAGGCAGGCAGGATCTCTGCCTTAGCTCCACTGTCCCAGGTGTTGGGCTGGCGGGGAGCGGGATGGTACAAGATCAGAGCCCCAGACAGAGCAGACTGCCTGAGTGTTGGTGCATAGTCCCCATCCCTCCTGGGTAAACCATACCCCACCCTAGTGGAAACATCAAGGGCTCACAGTAGTTCCCTGGGTGTGGGAGAGCTGTCCTCATGTGAAGGAAAAGTCCAGCTGGGCTAACAAGCTAAGTCACAAATCTAAGTGTGATAAGTGTCAGTTTACTGATCTAAATTATGCTGGGCTATCTCGTAAATCTGAAGTTTAGTGTCAGTTTATTGGCCTAACAACCTAACTCGTAATTCCAAGCTCAACAAGTGTCAGTAATGTGATCTGTTACAAATTGATAAGCTCCAGTGTACTTATTCCTTGCTTTTTGTTCTTTGAGCCTTATTGGCTAATGCCCCCTTACTTGTAACTAAGCCTTTAAAACCTCATGTGCACGTCTTGGAGGTACTCAAAACTTCGGAGCCGAAGCCCCTCTGAGCCCACCGGCATAATAATTCTGAGTACTCCAACACTCCGATTGGTGCTTTTGTCTTGGCTGGCCTGTTTCCATAACACTCAGCTCCAGTGCCCAGCTTTCTAGGTAGATAGGAGTGTTACCAAGTCGAAATTAATTCTCCTCAGTGCAGGACAGGCCAATAAGTTGGGAGACCAGATGTTGGGGCATGGAATAGCAAGTTTCTGTAGACCTAGATGGCAAACTAATGTCCTGGAAAACCATCTCCCCAAGTCACAATTCAGGCTCCTTTCCTATGTGCTTGGTTAGTGCAAACTTCTTGGTGTAGGAATTCCTTCTTGTTAGAATCCTTTCTTCTTGCAGCTATCTGCGTGGGTCAGATCCCTGTAAACCTCCAACAAAAGAAACGTTATTTTCTATTCTGCAATTTGCTATCTTTTAATGAATGAAAAAGTGTTAAATATCCTTAAAGGTCAGAGCCTTCAGAATAGGGTCTCCTGTTTATTTCAGGCTCTAGGCAACATTGTTTTACAAGCAAGATGAAGCCTAGGTGACAGAGCATAGGGTTAAATTCAAAGGAACAAATCTAATATGGAGTCAGATTTGTTCTGTTATATTACCCGGCCAGATGCCACTTGAGGATTTAAACCCCTTTAAGTTAAAAATAACTAAAATTTTAAAGGAATTTACATACATAGGTGGGAATGTGCAAAGCATATCTGGAAAAGCACCCAAAGGATAGTAAACAGAGGCATCTCCAGAGAGGGCTGAAAGAACAGAGGATGAGGGAAAACTTCTTTCACTTGTGTATTTTTGTTCTCTGAGTTTTTTTTAAACCATTTCCTTGTATTTCTTTTTCAGATAAAACAAATGTGTAATGGAGCAAAGGAGTAATTAGCTTAGCAAATACAGCAGCCATGGAATCATTAGTCATCACTTTTGATTTAAGCCAGAAAGCATTTTTTGACTCTCTCCAATGTGCTCTGTCCTGTTTTAAGACTTCTATTAATATTATTATTATTATTATTATTATTATTATTATTATTATTATTATTATTATTATTACTATTACTACAAGTACTACTACTATGACTATTACTATTATTACTATTATTTTATGAAATAATAACACGGTTTACCTCACCCCTGCCCATGGCTGGTGGAAAACCAACTGAGTTTTTCTTGAGTTGTTTTCCAAGGAGTAGAGATGAGTTTATAAACAGAACACATCTTCAGGGCAAAACAGGCAGTGTGCATTACCAGCAGGCCAGACAGCAATGAAGGGTTTTCAATAGAGGCACCCAGAAGCTGAGAGAGAAAGCCTCCAGGACACTACAAAAAGCTGCCCAAACTGCCATCTCCATGGTACTACTGAAATAGGAAAGAACAAATCTGACTCCATATTTGATCTGTTTCTTTGACTTTAACAAAGCCAAGTTAATATGCTCCGGTCTTTTCATGGGTTATGATGTCACAGAGGAAACGGACAGGTCAACAAGGAACCACTCTGCCGTGATCACGGAGCCGGGGAAAGGGATGGGCTGCAAGATGTATGAAGCAGCCACAACTGTGCCCGTGCTTCTAGGCAGGTATCCAAAATCGCCTCGACAAGGTGTCAAACATTTGTGCCCATGTCCTCATCAACAGACATGTATTAAAGACAAATGGAAACATATAAAAGGCCAATACCCTTGCTGGGTACACCGTCCAAAGAACAAAGTCTCAGTTTGACAACTGGCCATCTCGGTTCCATGGGATTCATTCTTGGAGAACCTTAAAAACCACTCTTCTGTCCTCAAGAATTGCTGCATATTTGTCCTATCTTTGGCTCAGGGATGCAGCACGTTCAAGTGAACTTTAATGTCTGCACAGATTTGACTGTCTTTTTCCAGGTTCACTTGTCCATTCAAAAGAGGCCTGAGCTAAGTCCATCCTCCGTAAGATCTATTCCCTCCAGTGACAGCTCATTGAGCCTGCAATTAAAAGCCAAGTGAACAAGACTGTCCTCAGCTAAAAAGTTCACCGATCTTTCACTGTTTTCTTAATCTCCTCTCCTGGCTAATTGCAACAGACTAACACCTCCCTCCACCAAGATACCCAACTATGTCATTTTTCTCCCCAAAGAGAAAATAAGGTCCATAAAATAGGAGACAACTCCATAGTCACCTCTGAATTCTTAGCATATAGTAATGTCAATAAATACAACTCAGATTATTGTTAGTTTCCTTTAAAACCTTTCTGGTTATTTGAATGAGACCTTGGAAGAGAGGTGTTTGCTGTCCAGTATCTTGATCCACAAGACTCTGGAGGCCTTTTTCGGAATAGCTGTTCACTGATTCATTCAAAATACAACTTATCAATCAAGGAGTAGCTGTGCTTTTCTGCCAGGAGTTTGTGGTCACTCTCATGCCAGAACAGCTTTAAACTATATCCTTACTTTGGATTTGTTATTTTTCCCCTCTTCCAACAAAATTGACTTTTCTTACTTTCTTGTTTTGAGGAATTTTTTTTTCCTATTTCACCCTTTAGTAAAGCAAGATTCTCAGGATGGGCTTGGCCCATTATATGATCACCCATCCAACTCCTAGTGTGAGAGGTCTGGGGCTCACATCCCTCCCTCCTGTCAAGGCAACTGAAAATCAGTTCAGGAGCCAACCAGCACACCACGGCTTCTAACGCTCACGTAT